>NW_027469243.1:0-301405 GCF_051020765.1 Lasioglossum baleicum
ATGCTGTACAGCGGATTTACTTCAGGAATACCTGGTCTGACTCTTGGAATGGCAGGATAAGTGAAGCTGTTAAATTAGCTGTTCTTCTCTCACAGAATTTAGCAACGTTCTCGATCCGTTTGATCCTCGATATACTGATTCATTCATGAAGGGAATGTTCACCGTCGGCTTGACTGTCTACCTTAATATTCATACCGTTTAATTCAGCACGTTTATTGCCAACGCTGTTCAGACGATTTACTCCTGGAATACCTGGCTTGGCTCTACGGAATCACAGGTCACCTGAAGCTATTAACTCAGCCGTTGGACTCTCAAACAAGGTGGTAACGTTCTCGAATGGTTTGACAGTAGATCTTCTAATTCATGCAGGAAATTAAGGCGCCGGTTACTAACATGTATACTAATTTGTGCCTCTTATGAGGAACTTATACTGTCGAGAAGACGGATTAGGTTTATGGAGGGTAAGGTCTTCGGAAAAACGTTTGATCCTATACCAACTGGTATGGTTCTCAAACGACTTCACGCTCTAATTTAATATTCACAGAGTGAAAAGGTCCATTGCCAATACCCTTCTGCGGACTTACTCCTGAAATACCAGGTTTGAATCTTGGAATCAATGGATGCGTGAAGCTATTGACTTAGTCGTTCGTCTCTCACAGAAGGTGGTAACGGTTTCGAATGGTTTCACACTCGATTTTCTTACTCATGCATGAAATTAATCCGTCTCATAAATGATTACACATTTCTTTCTCTGAACTCGATATGGCGCTAATGTTCGCGGAAGGTATGGCCATCGGTAAAATGTTTGACTTTATACAAACTGGAAATGCTTAGAAACGGTGGACGCTTTACTTTATTATTCATAGTGTAAATTAAGGTGTCGATTGGCAATACTGTTCAGCGGATTTACTCCAGCTATCCCGGGTTTTCTCACCGAATCACTGGATACGTCAGGCTACTGACATAGACGTTCGTCCTCACAGAAAGTGGTAACGTTTTCTAGGTGTTTGGCTATCGATCATCTAATTCTTACATGAAGTTAGGGTGCCCGTCACCGAAATGAATAAGAATTTTCTTTTGTGGACAGGAACCTATACTCTCGATGAAGCCGGTGGGTATTGCGGACGGTATGGCCTTCGGTATGCCGTTTGACCCTATACCAATTGGTATCGCTCTCAAACGTTTTGGCATTCTAATGTAATATTCAAGCCGCGAATTATGGTGTCTATTGCCAAACTCTTCGGCGGACTCTCTCCCGTAATACCTGGTTTGACTTCTGGAATCACAAGATAGGTGAAGCTATTGACTTATCTGCTCCGATCCAAAAGGGGGTGGTAATGTTCTCGAAAGGTTTCACCATCGAGCTTCTAATTAAAACATCAAGTTAAGATGCCCGTCACTGAGATGAAGACTTATTTCTTTCTCTGAACACGAAATAATATTGTCGAAACGGAGGGTTTTTTCTCCAAAGGATAGACTATCGGTAAACTGTTTGACTTTATTCTAATTGGCAACGCTCTAAAACGCTATCTCATTCTACCTTAATATTGAAACCGTGAACTAAGATGTCTATTGCCAAAACTATTCGGCGGACTGGCTCCTGGAATACCAGACATGACTCTCGGAATCACAGGATAGGTGAAGCTGTTGACTCGGGCTTTCGCCTCTGAAGGGCGGTGCGATCGTTCTCGAAAGGTTTGCCTCTCGATAATTCTGTTCATTCATGAATATAAGGTGTGCTTCTACTATAATGTCTACCGACTTGTTTCCGTGAGCAACAAGTGAGACACTGGTTGCAGCGGGTTTGGTTCAAGGAAGGAAATGTATTTGGTAAAAAGAATGATTCTATGTGAACTGGTAATATTCTCCGGCGGATTGCCCATCTACCTTAATATTTATACCGCAAATTAAAGTGTCTATTTCAAAACCGTTCAGCGGATTTACTCCCGGAATACCTCATTTGACTCATGGAATCTTGGCATAGGTGAAGCTATTGACTTGGCCGTTCGTCTGTGCAGGATGGTGGTAACGTTCTCGAACGGTTTGAAACATCCATCTTCTTATTCATATATCTGGATAAGGTCCCGGTCATTAAAATGAATACAAATTTTTTCCTCTGAACTCCAAGTTATACTCTCGATATAATGCGATAGGCTTCGGAGGGTAAGGTATACAGTAAATCATTTGACTTTGCTCCTATTGGTAACGTTCTCAAACGGGATGGCTCTGAGCTTTAATATTTACTCCTGGAAATATGGTGTCCAATGACAATGCTCTTCGGCCGATTTACTCCCGGTGTACACGGTTTGATTCTCCGTATCACAAGATATGTGAAGCTATGCACTTAGCCATTCCATTCCCAAAGATGGTGGTATCGATCTTTAAAATTTTGAGACTCGATCTGCAATTTCATACATGAGGTTATGGTGCCCGACCCAAAAAGTATATTAATTTGCTTCTCTGAACAGGAGGACGTACCCTCGATACAGCGCGTTAGCTTCGCGTAAGCTAAGGCCTTCTCTAATGGGTTCTTCCACAGCATGACTCTCAGTACTGTTATTCACGCTGCGGAATAGGGAATCTAGTGGTATACTGTGCAGCGGATTTACTCCCGGAATACCTTGTTTGACTTTCGGAATCGGTGGATTGGGGAAGCCATTGACTTAACAGTTCTCTTATGAATGAAGCTGGTAATGGTCTCGAACGGTTTGACCCTCGATATTTTAATTTATACATGAATTTAAGGTGGCAACACTAAAATATATTCTAATGTGTTTCTCTAAACAGGAAGTCATACTCTCGTTACGGCGAGTTAGCTCCAAACAAGGTAAGGCTTTCTGCAAAACGTTTGACTTTATAGTAATTGGTAACGTTCCCGCACTGTGTAGCGCTCTATTTTAGTATTCAAAGCTTAAATTATGGTGTCTGTTGCCAATTCCTTTCAGTTGATTTACTCCCGGAATACCTGGTTTGACACTCGGAATCACATGATAGGTGAAGTTATTGACTTAGGCGCTGGTCTCTCACAGAAGATGGCAATGATCTCCAACTGTTTGACACTCGATCTTCGAAATCGTACATGAAATGAATGTGCCCGTAAGTATAGTGTACATGAGTTTTCTTCCCCGAACACGAAGTTAAACCCTCGATACAGCTGGTTATCTTCTCGGAGGGTAAGGCTTTCGGTAAAATGTTTGTATCTATATCAGTGGGTACCGATCTTCAACGGGTTGACGGACTGCTTTAATATTCTATCCCGAAGTAAGGTTTATATTGCCCATACTGTTCAGCGGATTTACTCCCGGAATACCTGGTGTCACTCTCGGAATCGTGGGATTGGGGAAGCTATAGTCTTAGTGTTTCGGCTCCAAAAGAAGGTGGTACCTTTCTCTAACGATTTGACTCTCGATTTTGATATTTATACATGACAATGTGGCGCTCGTCTGCTAACATGTACACTAACTGTATTCCGTGAACATTAAGCAAGACGCACGCTCCAGCCGGTTAAGTTTTCGGAAGGTAAGGTATTCGGTAAAAGGAATGACATTATGTGGATTCTTATTTGTCTTCCACGGTTTGTCTCTCGACCTTCTTATTTATACGGCGAATTGAGGTGTCCTTTGCCAATGCTGTTCAGCCCGTTTACTTCTGGCATAAGTGGCTGGGCCGTCGGAATCACAGGTTATGTGAAGTTAATGACTTAGCCTTTCGACCAACATAGAGGGTGGAAACGATCTCGAACAGTTCAATCCTCGATCTTCTTGTTCATACATAATATTAAGGTACCCATCACTAACATGTGAAATAATTTGCTTCCCTGAAAACAGAGTATCTCTCTCGATACAGCGGGTTAGCTTTTCGGATGATTACGTATTCGGTAAGAGGAATCACTTTATATAAATTGGTATTGCTGTCCGACGGTTTGACACAATACTTTAGTGTTTATTCCGCGAATTAGGGTATCTATTGGCAATAACGTTCAGCGGATTTGCTCCAGGCGTACCTTTTATGACGCTCTGATGCTCCGAGTATGTGAAGGTACTGACATAGGCGTTCGTCTCCCACAAAAGATGATATCGTCCACCGACGGCGTGACCCTCTATCTTCTAATCCATACATGAAATTAATGCGCCCGTCACTGAAATGTATACTAGTTTGCTTCGCTGAACACGAACGTATAATCTCGAAAGAGCGGGTTTGCTTCTCTGGTACTGAGGCCTTCCGAAAATTGTTCGACGATATAGCAATAGGGAACGTTCCATAAAGGTTTGACACTGCTCTATAATATTTATACCATGAAACTGAGTGTCTAATGCCAATGCTGTACGCCGCGATTGAACGCCGACTACGTGGTTTGGCTAGCGAAATATCATGATATGTGATGCAGTTAGCTTAGCATTTCGACTCTTAAAGAAGGTGATACCAACGAACCAACTGGTTAACGATCTCCAACGGTTTGGCGATCTACTGTAATATTCAGACCGTGAAATAAGGTGTCAGTTGCCAATAAACTTCAGCGTTCTTTCCCCAGCTTACCTGATTTGACTCTCGGTATTACAGGATAGGTGATGCTGTTGACATAGCTGTACGATTCTCTAAGATGGTGGTAACGTTCTGGAACTGTTTGCCTCGCGATCCTCTCATACATACATGAAATTAATGGTCCCGACACTAATATGAATAATAATTTGTTCCTCTAAACACGTAGCAACACACTCTTTGCATCCTATTATATTCGCGGAAGGTAAGGTAATCTGTAAAAAGAATGACTTTATACCTGCCTGTAATATTGACCGGCGGTTTGACTCTCTACATTAATATTCATGTTGTGAGTTAATGTCTCTATCGCCAATACTGTGCTGCGGATTTTCTCCTGAAATACCAGGCCTGACGCTTGAAATCTCAACTATGGGTGATGCCTGTTGATTGAGAGGTTCGACTCTAATAGGAGGAGGTAACGATCTCGAATGCCTTGACATATGATCTTCCAATTCGTACATGAAAATCAGGTGCCCGTCACTGAAATTGATACAAATTTCTTTCTCTGAACAGGAAATTACGCTCTCGACGTCACTGGTGCCGCTCGCGGAAGGTAAGATGTTCGGCAAGACTTTTTACTTTTGTACCAGTTGGTTGTGTTCTCAAACGGTGAGACGCTGTAGTAAAATCTTCGAACCGAGAATTAAGGTGTCTATTGCCAATACTGTTCAGCGGGATAACTCCCGGAATACCTGGTTTGACTCTTGAAATAGCAGGATGGGTGATGCTATTGAGTTAGCTGTTCATCTCTCACAAAAGGTGGTAACGTTATCGGGCGCTTTGTCACTCGATAGTCTTATTCATACATGAATTTCACGTGCCACCACTAAATTGTATACTAATGTGTTTCTCTAAACACGTTGCTGTACTCTCGATACGGAGGGGTAGCTTCTCGGATGGGAATTCTTTCGGTGACAGGTTTGACGCTATGTAAGTATGTAACGATCTTCAAGGGTTTGACTGAAAAATACAAATACAAAATACTTTCAGCGAATTTACTGCAGGAATACGTGGTTTGATCATCGGAATCGCATGTTAGGTGTAGCTATTGACTTAGCCGATAGACTCCCACAGAAGGTGGTAACGTTCTCGAACGGTTGGATCCTCGACCTTCTGACCAATACATGACGTTCAGCTGCCGATACTGAAATGAATACTAATTTCGTTTTCTAAACACGAACTTACACACTCGCTGATGCCCGTGGGGATCGTGGGTGGTTAGTTCTCCTGTAAATCGATTGAAATGATGGCAACTGGTAATCGTCTTAAACGTCGTGATGCTCTATTTTTATATTGAAACCGTGGTTGAAGGTGTCTGTTGCCAATACCGTTCAGCGGATGCACACCCGAAATACCTGGCTTAACTCTCCGAATCTAAGGATAGTATAAAATCGTGAAAAGGGAAATAAAATATTAATTAGTACAGTGACGGGCACCTCAGGTTCATGTATGTATTAGATGATCTTTGGTCAAGTCGATCGAGAACGTTACCACCCGCTTTGTGTGTCGAACGGATAAGACAATAGCTCCACCTATCCTGTAATTCTGAGAGTCCAACCAGGTAATTCAAGAGTATACCCTCTGAAGGGTATTAGCCGCACACACCATAATTCATGGTATAAATATTTAGGCTCAGTGTCAAACCGCCGGAGAATATTGTCAACTAAAATAAAGTAATACCTTTTACACAACACCTTACCTTCGGAGAACCTATCTCGCTAAAGCGAGTGCCTAGCTTTGTGTTCGCTGAAGGAAATGAGTAGATATTTTAGCTGACAGACACCTCAGTTTCATCTATGAATAACAAAATCGGGAGTCAAACTCTTCGACACCGCTTGCATCTTTTTTTAGAGTCGTACTGCTATATCATTTGCTTCACTTACCCTGTTATTCCGAGAGACAGCCCAAGAATTTCGCGAGTCTATCTGCAGTATAGTATTGGCAATAGACACCTTAATTCACAATTTATATTCTAAAGTAGAGAGTCAAAACGTTGTAGAACGTTACCTACTGGTATAGAGTCGAAATTTGTACTGAATACCTAATCTTCCGAAAGGCCATCCCACTGTATCGAGAGCATAAAATCGTGCTCAGAGAAGCAATATAGTATGCGTCTTAGTGACAAACGCCTTCATTTCATGTATGAAATAGAAGATCGTGGGTTAAAAGCGTTCCAGAACATTACCACCTTCTTTGTGTAACATACGGCTAAGTCCATAGCTGCACCTATCCTATGATTTCGACCGTCAATTGCGGTATTTCTTTCGTAAGTCTGATGTACAGTATTGTCATTAGACAGTATTATTAACGGATTGAATAGTAAAGTCGAGCGAGAAGACGTTGTGGAACATTCCCTTTATATGTAGGGTCAAACTTATTACAGATTGCTTTACCATCCGAAAAACTATCCCGCTGTATCGGCAGTATAACACCGAGTTCAGAGATACGAACTAGTACACATTTTAGTGGCCACCATCATAATTTCATGCATTAGTTAGAAGGTCGAGGGTGAAACCGTTCGAAAACGTTGCCTCCTTCTGTGAGTGACGAGCGGATAAGTCAATGGCTTCACCTATCCAGTGATACGGAAAGTAAAACCAGGTACACCGGGTGTAAATCCGCTGAAGTTTTATGGCAATAGACACCTTCATTTGCGGTATGAATATTAAAGTAGAGCCTCAATCTGTAGGAGAGCTTCACCAATTGGTATGACGACAAACCTCTGACCGGACAAATTACTTTCGGCGATCCATCCCGCTGTATCGAGGTTATAACTTAGTGTTCTGTGAAACAAATTAGTATACATTTTAATGACGGGAACCTTAGTTGCATGTATTAATCGGAAGATCGAAGGTCAATCCTTTCGAGAAAGTTATTACCTTCTATCAGAGTCGCGGCTTAGTGAGCATCTACAACTGTCATGCGGTTCTGAGGGTCTGGCCACATTTCCGGATGTCAATCCGCTGTGCAATATTACCAATGATCACGTTCATTCACGGTATGAATATTAAAGCAGAGCGTCAAATCTTTGTGGAATGTTACCTGTTGTAGTAGTGTCAATCTTTATCGCAAGGCCTTACCTTCCAAGAACCAAACCCGATGTATCGTGGGTATACCTACGTGTTAATAGAAGAAAATTTGTATTCATTTTAGTACGGGCACATCAATCTGATGGATAAATAACGAAATCGCGAGTCAATCCTTTCTGGAGCGTTATCACCTTTTTATGAGTCGCAAAGCTATGTTAGTACCTTCACCAATACTGATATTCCTATAGTGAAACCAAGAATTCCGGGAGGCAATCCTCAGTGCTCTATTACCAGTTGGCGCGTTAATTCGTGGCATAAATATTAAATATATAACGTAAAACCGTTTGGGAACGTTACCGCGTTAATTCATGGTATAAATATTAAATATAGAACTTCAAACCGTTTGGAACCGTTACCAATTTCTATAAAGTCAAAAGATTTAACGAATACCTTGCTCACCGAAAGTCTAACCGGCTGTATCGAAAGTGTAACTCCGTGTTTAGAGGATCAAATTAGTAATCATTTTAGTGACGCGGTCCTTAATTTCTATATAAATAAGAATATCGAGTGTTAAACCGTTGGAGAACGTTATCACCCACTTTGAGAGTCGTACGGCTATATCTATTGTTTCACTTATCCTCCGAGAGTCAAATCAGATAATCCGGAAGTAAGTCCGCTTCTGTTTATTGGCAACTGACACGCTAATTAACTCTATGAATATTAATGTGGAGAGCCAAACCGACGGAGAACATTACCAATGCGCATAAAGTCATTCCTGTTACCGACTACCATACCTTCAGAAAACCTAACCCGCTGTAGTGAGTGTCCTGCGTAATGTGCGCGGAAACAATTTCGCAGAAATGTTAGCGGACGATTGCCACGTGTTTGTTTACAAATATCAACATCGATGGTCAATCCGTTCGAAGGCGTTCCTACATTCTGTGAAAGACGAACAGCTCAGTCAATAGCTTCATTTATCCTGTAATTTCGAAAGTCAAACGACATATTCCTGGTGTATATGCGCTGTGCAGTATTGGCAATTGACATCCTAGTTCACGATGTATTAACGTATATTAACGTGTATTAACGAACATAGTCAAACCGTTGTAGAATGTTAGTTATTGGTATAGTTTCAAAAATTTTACCGTAGGCCTGTCATTCAGAGACCTAAAAACGTTGCATCGAGAGTATAACTTCGTGTCCAGAGAAACAAATTGATATACATTTTAGGGACCGGCAGCTTAATTTCATGTATGTATTAGACGGTCGCCAGGCAAACCGTTCCAGAATGTTACCACCATCTTTTCGAATCGCACATGCATGACTGTAGCATCACCTATTCTGCGATTCCGAAAGCAAAGCAGGTATCTCAGAAGTACATCCGCTGAACACTATTGGCATTGGATACCTTAATTCACAGTTTGAATATCAAAGTAGAGCGTCAAGATGTTTGAGATCATTACCACTTGGTACTACGCCATACGCCTTACCAGATACTTTCCTCTTCCGAGAACATAATCTGCCGTATCTGGTGTATAACTTCGGGTTCAGCGAAACAAATTAGTAGACACTTTAGCAGACGCGCACCTTATTTCCATATATGAATAACGAAATCGGGAGTCAGCCCGGTCGAGATAGCAACCACCTTCGTTGAGAGTCGCACAGCTACGTTAATAGCAAGACCTATCCTGTGATTCCGAAAGTCAAACCGGTTAATCAGGTAGTAAATCCGCCCTATCAGAAATGGCAATACACACCTTAATTCATGGTTTGAATATTAAAATTGGGTGACAAACCGTTTGTGAATGTCACCAACTGCTATAAAGTCTGACTTTTTACCGAAAACCTTATACCCTGATAAACTAACTGGCTGTATCAAGAGTATAACTTCGTGTTCAGGAAAAGAAGTTTGTCTCCATTTCAGAGACGGGCCCCTTAACTTCCTATATGAATTAGAAGATCGACCGGCAATCCGTTCGAGAGCGCTACCACCATCTGCGAGAGACGATCGCATGAGTCAGTAGCGTCACCAATCCCATGATCCCGAGAGCAAAACCAGCTATACCGGGATTATATCCGCTGAATGGCACTGGAAATAGACACCTTACTCCACGGTTGGAATATTAAAATACAGCGTCACCTCGCTTGATATCGTTACCAGTTGCTATAATGTTAGACGTTTTACCAAAAGCCGTACCGTCCGTGAATCTATCCCGCCGTACCGAGAGTACAACTTTATGTTTCGAGAAACACATCAGTATATGTATTAGTGGCGAGAACCTTAACTCCAGGCTCGAATTAGAAGATCGAGCGTAAAACCTCTCTAGAACGTTGCCACCTTAAGTGAGGGACGAACGGCTAATTGAATTGCAATACCTGTCCCGAGGTTCCGAGAGACAAATAGGTGTTCCGGGCGTAAATCGGCTGAACAGTATTAGCAATAGACATCTGAGATCACTGTTTGAATATTGAATTAGAGCGTCACACCGTTTGATAACGTTACCAATTGTATTAAATTCAAACGTTTTATCGATGGCGCCACCATCCGCGAACATCATCCGCGTCATCTAAAATATAACTTCGTCCTCAGAGAAAGAAGTTAGTATTCATTTCAGTCATGTGCACTTTATCTTCGTGTATGAATAAGATGATCGAGTGTCAAACCATTGCAGAGCGTTACCACCTTCTTAGTGAATTGAATGTTTATGCCAATTTCTTCATTTATCCCAGGTTTCAGAGTGTCAAACCGGGTGCTCCGTCAGTAAATCCGCGGAACGGTTTTTGCCCTAGACTCCGTAATTGACGGATTGAATATTATAGTGGTGCGTGAAACCGTTTGAGAACGTAACCAGATGGTATACTGACAAATCCTTTACCGAAGACCTTACCATCCGAGAAATTAACCCGCTGTATCTAGGGCATATGTTCGTGTACAGAGAAACAAATTTTCGTAAAGTTTAGTGACAGGCATCGCAATTTCATGTACTGTATAGAAGATGGAGTGTCAATCTGTTAGAGATCGATACCACCTTCTTTGGTAGTCGATAGGCAAACTCAATGCCTTCACCCATACTGTGATGCCGAAATACAAACCATATATTCCGGAGTAAATCCGCTGAATACTATTGGCAATATATATCCTAATTCACAGTTTGTATATAAGCGTAAAGCGTCAAACCGTTTGAGAACGTTACCAATTGCTGTTAAGTGAAACGATTTACCGATGACCATATCCTCCGATATCTTAACCCGATGAATGTAGATCATTAACTCGTACTCAGAGATACAAATTAGTATACATTTTAGTGACAAGCACCTTATGCTTTGCACCCATGAATTAAAGGATCGCGGGTCAAACCGATCGAGAACGTTATAACCTTCTTCAGAGATCGAACGGCTGAGTCAATAGCTTTACCCAACCTGTGATTCCTAGCGTCAATGTATTCCTAGAGTAAATCAGCCGTATATCATTGGCATTAGACAGCCTATTTCAAGCTATAGATATTAAGGTATACAGATAAACCGATGTGGAACTTATCTAATTGATATATGGTCAAACCTTTTACCGATGGCTTACCGTTCGTGAATCTAACCCCATGTTTCGAGAGCATAACTTCGTTTTCGCAGAAGGAAAGCAGTATTCATTTTAGTTACTAGCACCTTAATTCTATGTATGCATTAGAAGATCGGGTGTCAAACCGTTCGAAATCGTCAACACCTTCTAGAAGAATTGAATTATTGCGTCAACAGCTTCACCTACCCTTCTGATTCCGAGAGTCAAGCCTGGTATTCTAGGAGTGAATTCTCTGGGCCGCATTGGCAATAGACTCCTTAATTAACGGTCTCAATTTTAAAGTAGAGCGCTGAACCGTTTTACAGCATTGCCAATTGGTATAAAGCCAAACACTTTACGGATGGCCTTACGTTCGGAGAGACAAACGGGCCGCTTCGTGAACGTAACTTCGTGTTCAGAGATCGAAATTAGTATTCATTTCAGTCACGGGCACTTTAACTTCGTGTATGAATTAGAGGATCGGGGATCGATCCGTTTGAGATAGTTACCGCCTTCTGTTAGAGACGAACGGCTCAGTGAATAGCAACACATATCCTGAGATTCCGAGAGTCAAACTTGGTATTGTAGGAGTAAATCCGCTGAGCTGTATTGGCATAGAAACCTTAATTCACCGATTGAATATTAAAGTAGGGCGTCAAATTGTTTGTGAGCGTTGGTAATGGGTATAAAGTCAAACTTTTCACTGAAGGTCTTTGCTTCCGAGAAGTTAATCCGCTGTATCGGGAGTACATCTTCGTGTTTAAGAAACAAATTACTATTCACTTTAGTGACGGGAACCTGAATGCCTTGTATGAATTACAACATCGAGGGCTAAATTTTTCGAGAATTGTACCACGTTCCTTAAAATCGAACGGATAAGGTAATAGCTTCACCCATCTTGAGATTCCGGACGTCAAAGCACGTATTCCGGGAGTATTTGATCTGTATATTGTTGGAAATAAACACATTAATTTAGGGATTGAATATTAAAGCTAGACGTCAAACCGCTGGAGGACGATACATATTAGTGTAGAGTCAAACTCTCCCGTCAGCCCATCCAGCCGTATCTGGAGTGTAACTTCGTGCTCAGAGAAACACATTATTATTCATCTTAAAGATGGGCATTACAATTTCGTGTATGAATTAGAAGATAAAGTGTCAAATCGATCCAGAACGGTACCACCTCCTATGAGAATCGAGCGGCTAAGTCAATGGCATCACATATCCTGTGGTTTGTAGAGTCAACCCAGGTACTCCGAGAGTAAGTTAGCTGAACAGTGTTGGCAATAAACACATCAATCCGCGGTATGTATATTAATGTGGAGTGCCAATCCCTCGGCGAACATTACCAATTTGTATAAAGTCCGTCTCTTTCCGCGTACCTTACCAACTGTGATCCTCACCCGCGATATCGAGTGTATAACATCGTGTTGAGAGAAACGTATTCGTATACATTTTAATGAGGTGCACCTTATTTACATATATGAATAGGAAAATCATGAAAAAAACCTTTTGACATAGTTGCCACTGTTAATAGATATTCTAGCAAACGAACATCGAATTTTCGGGTATACGAATAAACACCAAGTGTCAAGGCTTTCGAGAGCGTTACCACCACCTTTGAGATCCGAATGACTAAGTTATTAGCTTCATATATCCTGCGATTCCGTGTGTCAACCCAGGTATTCCGAGCATAAATCGAATGACCAGTATTGGAAATCGAGTCCATAGATCACGGTTTGAATATTAAGGTATAGCGTCAAACCGATTGGTAACGTTACGAATTTGGGTAGAATCAATCGTTTTACCGATGGTTTCACTCGATAGCAATAGGCAGCGTTCTATAGCGGCACGATAGTCAGCTTTAATGTTCATACCGTGCATTAAGGTGTCTATTGCCAATAGCGTACAGGGCACTTACCCCGCAGTTCATGGTATGACTATCGGAATCCGTGGATAAGTGAAGCTATTAACTTGGCCGTTCGACACTCATGGAATGTAGGTATCGTTCTCGAACTATTTTACCCTCGCTCTTCTAATTAACCTATGAAATTAAGCGTACCGTCTCTGAAATGGAAGCTTTTTTGCTTCCTAGTAGACATAGTTACATTCTCGATAAGGCGGGTTTGGTTCACGGAAGGTAAGATATTCGGTATAAAGAATGTCCATATACAAATTGATAATGTTCTCAGATGGTTTGAAGCCCTATCTTAATATTCAAACCGTGGATAAAGGTCTGCAGTGACAAAACTGTTCAGCGGATTTGCTTCCATAATACCCGGTTTGACTTTCGGATTCACAGGATAGATGTAGCTTGTGATTCAGGAGTTCGACTCTCGAAAAGGGTGATCACGTTTTCGAGTCATTTGAACACCTTCCCTTGTAATTCATATATGGAATTTAGGTCTCCGTGACTAAAATGCATACCAATTTGCTTCACCGAACAAGAAGTTTTAGTCTTGATACAGCGGGACACCTTCCCGAAGGTAAGGCCTTTTGTGAAGTGTTTGACTCTGTACCAATACCAAACGTCCTGCAACGGTTTGAATATATACTTTAACATTCATACCGTACAATAGGGTGTATAAGCGGATCTACTCCCAGAATACCTGGAATCAGATCGGAATCACAGGATAGGTGATGCTATTGACCTTGCTGTTCGAATCTCAAGGAATGTGGTGTGCGTTCTCGAAAGGTTTGGCAGTCGACGTTTCTATCCATCCATGAATATAGGGCTTCCGTCTGCTAAAATGTCTATTAATATGTATGCCAGAACACTAAGCAACACACTCGGTGCAGCGGGTTAGTTCCTTGGAAGGTGAGTCATTCGACAAAAAGAATTACTTTATACCAATTCGTAATGTTGTCCGACGGTATGGCTGTCAACCTTCATATTCGTGCCGTGAATTGAGATATTTATTGCCAATACTGTTCAGTGGATTGACTCCATAAATACCTGGTATGACTCTCAGTATGACAGGATAGGTGAAGGTATTGACTTCACTGAAGGTAAGAGACGTTCGTCTCTCAGAGAAGATGGCAACGTACTCGAGCCGTTTGGCCCTCCATCTTGTAATTCAAACTGCCGGAAAAGGTGCCCATCATTGAAATGAATACTAACTTCATTCTCTGAACACGAGGCCATTCTCTTCCTGAAGCAGGTGAGGATCGCGGAAGGTAAGACCTTCGGTAAGAAATTTGAATCAATACCAATATATATCGTTGTGCAACGGTTTGACTGTGTACTTTAGTATTTATACCGTGAAGCAGGGTGTCTAATGCTAATATTGCAGACTTTACTCCTGGGATACCACATTTGACGATCGGAAATCAGGGGATAGGTGAAGCAACTGACGTAGACGTTCAAATATCAAAGGAAGTGGTAAAGTTCGCAAGCGTATTGACTCCCGACCTTCTAATTCACATATGAAGTTAAGGTGCCCGAAATTAAAATCTGTTGTAATTCCATCCACATTACACGATGTTATACTGTCGATACAGCGGGTTAGCATTTCGGAAGGTAAGGCCATCGGGAAAAAGTTTGTCTCTATATAAATAGGTAACAATCTACATCGGTATGGCGGTCTGCTATAATACTCATGCCGTGTATTAATTTCTCTATTTCCAACGCTGCTCAGCAGATTTAATCCCTGAATACCTGATTTGACACTCGAAATCACAGGATAGTTGAAGCTATTGACATAGCCGTTTGACCCTTACAGAAGGTAACAACATTCTCGACCGGTTTGACCCTCGAACTTCTAATGAACACATAAAGCTAAGGTGCGGTCACTGAAATGGAGACTAATTTCTTTATCTGAACACGAACTGTAATATACTGTTATGATATTTCAGATTTTGTTCATAATTTCAAATTTTTAATTTCAGAAATTGTATCGTACATGAAAAGTGCTTTTGGAATTGGAAGAGTCTACTCTTATGACAATATGTTGTTAAATTCCTAGTTATTATATATGATTGTCTCTATATGTACCGACGCTGCCGGAGCGACAGGACTGGATTCGTCTTGTTGTTGCGTTCGCTAGGTCGGAGCGACAACCGTTGTATGGCCAACTTTAATTTCTTTAACCTTGATATAGTACCGTATGCATTCCTTCGCCTTCTTCCACTTATTTATATAAACTGTAATTTAATGTTTTAATTCTTACGAATTTTTTCAAAAATTCTCAACTTTTAATATAATTCATTGTAAATTTTACGAAAAGTGTCTTCGGAATTAGTTGAGTGTACGATTATGGCATCAGTTTTCTGTATTTGTTGTTATTTTAAACGATTGTGTGTGTACGTACCTACGCTTCCGGAGATACACGGGTGCAGTTGTATTGCAGTTGCGTTCGGAATATCGGAGCGATAGGGCTGTGTGGTCTCTGAAAATTTCATTGACCTTGATGTTGTACCGTATGCATTATTTCTCTGTATTCTGATAATGTTTGCATACTGTAATTTACTGTCATGATATCTCCAATTCTTGTAAAAATCTTCAATTTTTGGTATAAAAGATTGTATTTATCAGTGAAAGTGTCTTTGGAATTAGTTGAGTGTACGTTTATGCCAATATTATTGTGAAACTTATTTTTATTTTTCATAATTGTCTTTATACGTACATACGCTTCCGGAGCGACACGCCTGTTATGGCCTTGCAGTTGCATTCGGCGTTTCGGATCGACACAACATTATTATTTTCGTTAATTTCTCTAACCTTGGTGTTGTGCCGAATGCATTCTTTCGATATTCTCTATTTATTTCTACATTCTGTGATCTACTGTTATAATATTTCCGATTTTATTCAAACCCTCTAATTTGTTATCTCAGAGATTGTATCATTTAGAAGTGAAAACATCATAGCAGTAACATACAGTATGTACAAATGCATGAAAAACTGGGAAAAAATTCGTACTGTACAATATCATGGTTAAAAACATTATCGAGGACCATCCAGTAGTCTCGCTCCGATCTGTCGAACGTAACTACAAGGCCTCGCCAGTCGTCTCGCGCAAACAGCGTACGTACGTATACAAACTATTATATAAAATATCAATAAATCTAAGAAGATATCGTCATATACGTAAACCCAACTAATTGCAAAGACTCTTTTGCCATGGAATATAATTTTTCAAAATTATCATTGAAAATAAAAAAAATAAGAAATCGGAAATATGGTAACAGTAAATAACACTAATTATAATTAGGCAGTATACTGCGAAAGAATACAATCGATATAAAATAATGGTTAGAGAAATTAACTAAGATCCTACAGTAGTGTCTCTAGGATGTACTGAACGCAACTGCAAGTCCACTCCAGTCGTGTTGTTCCGTCAGCTTACGTACGTATACAGACATTCATACACTCTAACAATTAGTTAAGCAACATAATGTCATAAGCGTACACTCACCTATATCCAGCGTCAGTTTTACTAGGAAATACAATTTCCTTCAATAGAAATTGAAAATTATAAAAAAAAAAATCGAAAATATTATTACAGTAAATTAAAGATCGTATAAAATAAATGGACAATTTGGGAAAGAATGCATGCAGTTTAAAATCATGGGTTACAGAAATTATCGAGGACAATCGAGTATGCTGCTCCAATCTGCCGTAGCTAACTACAAGATGACTACAATCGTACCTCGCCAGACGCGTAGGTACGTATACAATGTATCATATAAAATAGAAAGAATTTAACATAAAATTGTCATAAACGTACACAACTGATTCCAAAGACACCTTTCCTTAGGATTACAATTTTTTAGAATGAAAATAGTAACTTTTGAAATAAATCTGTAATATCAAAACAGAAAATTATAGCATGTATAAATAAATGGAGAACTGGTAAAAAATGCAAGCGGTACAAAATCAAAGTGAAAGGAGCAGAGGAACTCCATCGAGTAGTTTCGCTCCGTTCAGCCGTACGCTATTGCAAGACCACGCCAGACATGTCGCTCAATCAGCCTAGATCGGTATACAGATAATCGTATGAAATGACAATAAGTTTAACAAAATTATGTCATGAACGTGCACTGAACTATTTCCAAACACACTAGTATTCAGAGAAACAATTTTTTCACCTAGCAATTGACAATTTCGAAAAAAAATTGTAATCACCATAACAGTAAATTGCAGTATTTGTATATAAATACAAAAATGAGAAAGACTTGCATGCGGTTCAAAATCATGTCATAAGAAATTAACGGTGACCATACAGTAGTGTTGCTCGATGTACCGCACGATCATTTACTGTTCGAATAATAAAGCAGGGCGTCACGCCGTTGTAGAAATTTACCCATTCATATACTAGACTAACTTTTTACCGTAGGCCATTCCTTCCGAGAACGGAAGGATATTGAACGTATTACTTCGTGATCAGAGCAACAAATCGGTAGACGTTTTAGCAGACGGATGTCTTAGTTTCGTATATGAACTGGAAGCTTCTTCGAGGATTAAAGGTCTATGACAATAGCTACACCTATCACGAGATGCCGAAAGTCAAACCACTTATTCCGAGAGTTAATCCGCTGAACACTATTTAGCAATAGACAACCTAGTTCACTGTTTGTATACTAAATTAGAGTGTCGATTCATGTGAGATGGTTACTAATTGTTATAAAGTCATACTATTCACCGCATACCTTACCTTCCGAGAACATGAGGCGCAGTATCGCGTGTATAATATCCTGACCAGGGAAGCAAATGACTATTCACTTTTGTGACGGGCATCATAAATTCAGGTATGAATTAGAAGTTCAAGTGTCAAACCGTTTGATAACGATATCACCTTCCTTGAATATCGCATATCTAGGTCAGTAGTTGCACATACCCGTTGATTCCGAAAGGCAAACCAGGTAAGCCGAGAGTCAAAACGCTGTACACTATTTGTAAAGGATACATTTGTTCACGGTATGGTTATTACAGTAGGGCCAAAAACTGCTTGAGAGCGTTACCAATTGGCATAAAGTCAAACGTTCTACCGAAGACCTTACCCTCCGAAATCTAACCGGCTGTATAGAGATTATCACTTTGTGTTCAGAGAAAGATATTCATATTCACTTGAGTGGCGGGCACCTTATCTTCATGTGTGAATGAGAAGATCGATGGTGAACCCGTTCGAGAACGTTGCCACCTTCTGTGTGAGACGAACGGCTAAGTCAATAGTGTCACCTGTCCTGTGATTCTGTATATTCAAACAGGGATACCGAGAGTAAATCCGCTGTACAGTTTTGGCAATAGACAGCTTACTTCACGATATGAATATTAAAGCATATCATCAAACCGTTGCAGAACGTTCCTTAGTGCTATAGAGTCAAACTCTATGCCGAATTGTTATGGTACCCGTCAATAAAATGCCTACTAATTTGTATTGCTGATCACAAAGTTATACCCTCGATGCAGCGGATTATGTGCTCAGAAGGTAAGGTATCAGGTAAAGATTATGTCGCTATGCCCATTGGTAACGTTCTCAAACGGTTTCTCGTTCTAATTTAATATTCATACCGTGATTTATGGTGTCTATTGTCAATACCGCTAAGCGGATTTACTCCTGGAATACAAGGTTTGACTCTGGGAATCACAAAATTATGTCAAGCGATTGTCTCAGCCTTTCCACCTTCAAAGATGATGGTAACGATCTGGAACAGATAGACGGTAGAACGTCGAATTCCTACACGATGTTAAGGTGCCCGTCACTAAAATGTATACGAATTTGTACCTCAGATCACGAAGTTATACTCTCGATACCGCGGATTAAGAACTCGGTGGGTAAGGCATTCGGTAAAACGCTTGACTTTATAGCTATTGGTAACGTTCTCAAATGGCTTGACGTTCTGTTGTTATATTCAAACCGCGAATGAAGGTGTCTATTTCCAATACCGTTTAGCCGATTTACTCAGGGAATACCAGGTTTGACTTCGCAATAGCAGGATAGCTGAAGCTATTGACTTATCCGTTCGAACCTCAAAGAAGCTGGTAACGTTCTCGAACGGTTTGACATTCGATCTTTTAATTAATACATGAAAATAAGGTGCCCGTCCCTAAAATGTATACTAATGCGTTTCTCTAAACACGAAGTTATACTCTCGATACGGCGGGTTAGCTTCTCGGATGGGAAGTGCTTCTGTGAAATGTTTGACTCTATAGCAATAGGTGACGTCCAGCAACGGTTTGTGTCTGTACTTAAATATTTATACCGTGAAACAGAGTGTGCGATGCCAATACCGCACAGCAGATCTACTCCTGCAATGCCTAATTTCACTCACGGCATCACAGGATAGGTGAAACTATTGACATATACTTTCGACACTCAATGAATGGCGCAATGTTCTCGAACAGCTGGATACTCTATCTTCTAATACATGCATGAAATTAAGGTGCGCAGAACTAAAATGTATACTAATTTGATCCTCTGAACACGATGTTATATTCTCGATACAGCTGGTTAGGTATTTCGGATGGTAAGGCCGTCGGTAAGTAGAACGACTATATACAAATTTTTAACTCTGTCAACCGGTTTGACGCGGCATTTTAAAATTCAAACCGTAAGTTAGGTGTTTTATTGCCAACACTTATCACCTGATTTACTCCCAGAATACCTGGTTTGGCACTCGAAATTACAGGATAGGTGAGGCTACTGACTTAGCCGTTCGAATCCCTAAGATGGTTGTCACGTTCACCATCGGTTTAACAATCACTGTTCCATTTCATACGTGGAATCAAGGTGCCCGTCACTGATGCGTATGCTAATGCGTTTTACTGAACACGAAGAAATATTTTCGATACTGCGAGTTTGGATCTCGGAAGGAAACGGTATCGGTAAATGTTTTACTCTGTGCCAATACGAAACGCTCTAAAGCAACACGACTCTGTACATTCACATTGAATCCCTGAATTAATAGTGTTCACTACAAGTACTGCTCAGCAGATTTACTCCAGGGGTACCTGCCTTAACTCCCCGAGTCTCACAGGTGAAGCTATTGACTTAGCCGTTCGTCTCTCACAGATGGTGGTAACGATTGCGAACGGTTTGACACTCGATCGTCTAATTTGTACATAAAATTAATGTGTCCGTCACTGAAATGTTCATTAATTTACTCCCCTGAACACGAATGTATAATCTCGATACAGCGGGGTAGCTTCTCGAAAAGTAAGTCCTTTAGTAAAAGTTTGACTCTATAGCAATATGTATCGGTGCATAACCTTGTGACTCTGTACTTTAATATTTATACCGTGAAATTGCGTGCCTAATGCCAATACTGAACGGCGGGTATAGACGCGAATTAACTGGTTTGACTCTTGGAGGCGCAGTATAGGTGAAGCCACTAACATAACCATTCGACTCTTGAAGAAAGTGGTAACGTCCTCGAAATGCTTTGCGCATGATATTTCTATTCGTATATGTAAGAAAGGTGCCCGTCATGCAAATGTATACTAATATTTTCTCTGAACACGAAAATAAGCTCTAGGTGCAGTGGGTTATGTTCGCAGAAGATAAGGTATTCGGAAGAAGAAGGACTTTATACCAATTGGTAATGTTCTCCGTGGGTTTGGCGCTCCAAATTAATATATATGCCGCTGATTGATATGGGATATTGCCAATAGTTTTCAGCGTACTTACTACCAGACAACCTGGTTTGTCTCTCGGATTCGCGGGAAAGTTGAAACAATTGACATAGCTGTGCGATTCTCTAAGGAGATGGTAACATTCAGATAAGTTTTGACACTCGATCTTCCAATTCATACATGTAATTAATGTGACCATCTCTAAAATGTAAAGTAATATGCTTCTCCCAATACGAAATTATGCTCCCGAACCAGCGGGATAGCTTCTCGGAAAGATAGGTATTCTGTAAGTAGAATGACCTCATACCAGTTGGTACAGTTCTTGGACGGTTTGACGGCCTGCTTTAATATTGAAACCGTGAATTAAGGTGTCTATTGCCAATTCTGTACCGCGCATTTGATACGGAATACTTGCAATGACTGTCGGAATCTCAGAATAGGTAATGCCATTGACTTAGCTGTTCGACCCTCGACGAAGGTTGTAACGTTCTCGAATGATCTGACTCACGATTTTTCTAATCATATATGAAAATAATGTGTCTGTCTGTTAAAATGTCTGCTAATATGATCCTGTGATCTCTAAGCTAGACAGCCTCTACAGAGGGTTGGATTCTCGGATGACAGCGTATAGAGTAAAAAGAATGACTTTATAAAAATTGGTAATGTTTTCCGACGGTTTGAGTCTCATCCTTAATATTCATGTCGTGAATTAAGTTGGCTATTGTCAATACTGTTCAGCGAATTTAATCCCGGAATACTTGGTTTGACTCTAAGTAGGACAGGATAGGCGAAGCTATTGACATAGCTGGACGACACTTAAAGAAGGTGGTAACGTTCTCCAACGGATGAACACTCGATCTTCTCATGCATACATCAAGATAAGTTTTCCATCTCTTAAAATATCTAATAATTTGTTTCCGTGAGCACTAAGCAATACACTCGCTACAGCAAGTTGAGTTCTAGGAAGGAGAGGTATTCGGCCAAAGGAATGACTATATACCATTTTGAAACGTTTTCCGACAGTTTGACTCTCTACTTTAATACTTCAAGTGTGTAATAAGGTGTCTAGTGCCAATTCACTGCTTCCTATTTACTCCTAGAGTACCAGGTTTGACTCTCATACTCGCAGGATATGTGAAGCTGTTGACGCCCTATGTCACTCTCAAAGAAGATAGTTACGTTCTCGAACGGTTCGACTCCCGCTTTTGCTGCTCATACATCGAACTAAGGTGAGCATGTTCTAAGATATCTGCAAATTTGCTTGCGTGAACATGAAGAAAGGCACACCCTAGAGTGGGATAGGTTCACGGAAGGCATGGTTTCGGTAAAAAGTGTGACTCCATAACAATTATTGATGTTCTCTGAGGGTATGACACTATAGTTTAATATTTATAACGTGAATTAGCGGGTCTATTGCCAATAAAGTTCAGCGGATTGATTCTAGGAATACCTGGTATGCCTATCGGAAACTCTGGGCATCTGAAGTTACTAACATAGCAGTTCCCATCTCATAGACGGACGAAACGGTCTTGAACGGTTTCACCATCGATCTCCAAATTCATCCGTGAATTTAAGGTGACGTGACTAAATTGTATACTATTGTGAATCACTGAACTCCAAGATATACTCTAGATACGGCGGGTTAGCATCTCGGTCGGTAAGGCATTCGGTAAATCGTTTCACTTCAAGGGAATTGTTACGATCTCACACGGTTGTGACGTTGTATTGTAATATTCAATCCGCGGATTTAGTTATTTTTTACCAACACTGTACAGCGCATTTACTCGCGGAATATTAGGTATGACTTGCGGAGGCACAGGATGTACGAAGCTATTGTCTTTGTCGGTTGAATCTCAAAGAAGGTAGTAACATTCTCGAACTGTTTGACTCTCTATTTCGTTATTCTTACATGAAAACTACTTGTCCGCCTGATAAAATGTATACTAATTTCTACCACTGGACATCATGTGATACTCTCGATACTAGGAGTTAGGCTTTCGGAGGGTATGACCATCCGTAAAACGTTTGACTTTATACTAATTGGTATCATTATCATTCGGATTGATGCCCTACATTAATATTCCAACCGCGATAAATGGTTTCCATGAAAAATAGTGTACAGCGCATTGACTTCAGGTATACCTGATATGTCCCTCGGAATCACACGCAAATTCCAGCTATTATCTTAGCTGCTGGGCTCTCAGATGAGCTGGTATCGTACTCCAAAGTTTCGACTTTCGACTTTACTATTCGTACATGAAAGACAGTCGTACGTTCTCCAAAATGTCTACTAATTTGTTTCCGTGAGCACTAAGAATGATACATGCTACTGCGGGTTATGTTGTAGGAATGGTATGGTATCCTGTAATTAGTCTGCCATTGTACCAATTTGTTGTGTTCTACAACGGCTTGACTCCTTACTTTAAGTTTAAATCACGAATTATGGTGTATATTGCCAGTAATGTAGAGTGCATTTAATCCCGTAATACCTGTTACGGCCCTCGGACTCACAGGATAGACAAAGCTGTTGACTTAGCCGTTCGACTCCGAAAGAAGTAGGCACCTTTCTCGACCGGATTGACACTAGATTATATAATTCGTACATGAAATTAAGGTGCCCGTCACTAAAGTGTACACTAATGTGTTTCTATGAAGACGAAGCAGTATTCCAGATACGGCGGGTTAGATTCTCGGATGATAAGGTCTTTGGTAGAATGTATGTCTTCAAACCAATGTGTAACGTCCTACAACAGTTCGACACAGTACTTTAACATGCATGCAGTGAATTGATGGTGTCTTTTGCCGATACTGTCCAGTGGATTTTCGCCAGAAATACCTGGTTTGGCTTTCGGTATCACAGGATATGTGAATCTATTAACTTAGCCATTCGACCCTGATAGTAGGTGGCAACGTCCACGAGCGGTTTGCCCACCGACCTACCAATTCATGCATGAAATTACGGTACTCGTCACTAAAACGTAAACTACTTCGTACCTCTAAACACGGTGTGCAATGCAGCTGGTCAGTTTTTCGTAGGGCAGGGAATTCTGTAAGAAGTTTAATCATTCGTGAATACGTAATGTTGTACATCCTCTTAACGGCCTGCTTTATCACTATTCCTACCAGGACCGGTCAAATGACGGTTTTTAAATTTTCAATTGGAATTTCATACATTCAACGTAATTGAATCGCCTTTGTACTTTAGGCCCTTTACTCATATATATGTATGATACCTTTTTCAATATGCACTTATTTTTTATTCTTTATTTTCTGAGAAATATCCTGCGATTTCAAGAGTGAAACCAGGTATTCAGGGAGTAAATCCGCTTTATAGCATTGGCAATAGGCACCTTAATTCACGGAATGGAACTTAATGTGGAGCGCCAAAACGTTTGAGAATGCTACCTTCTGTTATAGAGTCAAACTTTCTACAGACGGTCTTACCTTCCGAGAATCTAACCCGCTCTATGGAGAGTGTATCTTCCTGTCCAACGAAGAAAGTGAGTATACATTTTATTGTAGGGCACCTTAATTTCATATATGAATTACAAAATGCATGGCTAAGCTGTTCGAGAACGTCTTCACCTTCCACGATAGTCGAACGGCTATGTCAATAAAACCACCTATCGTGTGATCTGGAGAGACAAACCAAGTACTCCGGCAGAAATTCCGTTGTGCAGTGCTGGTAATAGACACATTAATGCACGACATTTGTATTAAAGTATGGGTTCAATCCGCCGGAGAACATAACCAATTAGTATAAAGTCATTCCTTTTACCGAATACCTTACCTTCCGAAAACCAAACCCGTTGTAGCGACTGTCCTGAAAATGTTCGCGGAAACAAATTAGAACACATTTTGGCGAACGGACACGACATATTTGTGTATAAATATCAGCATCGAGAGTCAAAGCGTCCGAGAACGTTACCACCTTCCTTAAGATTCGTACGACAAAGTCAATATACTTACATATCCTGTGATTCGGTGGGTCAAGCCAGGTATTCGGGGAGTAAATCCGCTAAACCGTAAGGCAGTAGACACCTTATTTCACGATTTGAATATTAAAGTAGACTGTCAAACCGCTTGAGAGCGTTCCCACCTTCTGTGAGATATGAACGGCTAAGTCAATAGCTTCACCTCTCCTGTGATTCGGAGAGTCAACACGGGAAAACCGAGAGTAAGTCCGCTGAAGACTATTGGCAATTGACGCCTTAATTCACGGTTTGTATATTAACATTGTGAGTAAAAGCGTTTTAGAGCGTTGCCGATTGGTACAAAGTCAAACACTTTACCGGTGGCCTTACCCTCGGAGGAGCTAACCCACAGTTTTGAGAGTATATCTTCGTGTTCAGAGGTACGAAATGGTATACATTCGTGTGATGGGAACCTTAAATTCATGTATGAATAAGAATATCGAGTATCAAACGGGTGGAGTACGTTACCGCCTTCTGTGAGGGACGAACGTCTAAGTCCATAGCTTCACCTATCCTGTGAATCCGAGAGTCAAACCAGTCATTACGGTAGTATGTCCGCTCAATTATATGGTCAATTGACACCATAATCCACGGTATGAGCATTTAAGTAGAAAGTCAAATTGTCTGAAATCTGAACCCATCGGTATAGAGTTACTCTTCTTACCGAAGGCCATACCCTCTGAAATCAAAACCTACTGTATTGCGGATATAGGTTTCTGTTCAGAGATGCAAATGAGTATACATTATAGCAGACAAACTACTTATTTTCGTGTATGAATAGAATGATCGGTTGTCAAACATTTCTCGAACGATCCCACATTCTTTGAGAGACGAACGGCCTTTTCAATAGCTTCACCTCTCCTGTTATTCCGATAGTCAAACCAGGTATTCCGCCGGAAAATCTGTCCCTCAGTCTGGGCACTAGGCATCCCATTTCACGGCAGAAATATTAAAGTACACATTCAAGCCGTTGTAGCAGTTTACCAATTGGTGTGGTATCAAACCTATAAACGAAGGCCTTACCTTCCGAGAACCTAACTCGCTCCTTTTCAGTGCCGGGCACATTAACATCGTGTAGGAATACGAAGATCCACTGTCTACCTGTTCGAGATCGATACCACCTTCTTTGAAAGTCGAACGCTGTGTCAACAGTTTCACATATTTCTGTGATTCCGAGAGTCAAACCGTGTATTCCAGGATTAAATCAGCTGATCGGTATTATCAATAGACACCTGAATTCACGGGATGATTATCAAATTCGATCGTAAAACCGTTTGAGAACGTTACCAATTGGCATAAGGACATTCTATTTACCTGATACCTTACCTTCAGAGAACATAATCCGCTGTATCGAGGTTATCAGTTCGTGTTCAGCGATACAAATTAGTAGACGTTCTAGTGACGGGCTCCTTATCATTTCGCGATAAAGTTTGACTCTATAGCATTAGGTAACGTTCTACAACGGTATCACGGTCTGCTTCATTACACATAGCGTGAATTAAGATGTCTATTGCCGAAACTGTTTGGCGTATGTACTCCCGAAATACCTGCTTTGATTCTCGGAATCGCAGGATATGTGAAACTATTGACATAGCCGCTCGTTTCTCACAGAAGGTGGAAACGATCTCACGTCGTTTGACACTCGCTCTTCTAATTCATGCATGATATTATGGTGCTCGTCAGTAAATGTTCACTTGTCCGTACCTCTGAACGCGGTGTTATGCTCCCGATACAGAGAGCTTAGTTTCCCGGATGGTAAGGCATGCAGGCAGAAGTTTGACCCTACACCTTTAGGTAATGTTCGACAATTGCTTGGCGGCCTGCTTCAATATTCAGACCGTGAATTCAGGTGCCTACTGCCAATGCTGTTGAGCGAGCTTACCCTCGGTTTTCCCGGGCTGACGCTACGAACAATAGGAGAGATGAAGCTATTGACTTAGCCGTTCGTCTCCTTCAGAAGGTGGAAATTTTCCGAACGATTTGACTCTCGATCTCCTTATTCATATTGAAATTAAGGCGCCTGTCACTAAAATGTATACTAAAGTGGAGCCATACACACGTAGTTATACCCTCGATACGGCGGGTCAGCTTCTCGGAATGTAATGCCTTTGGTAGAATGTTTGACTCTATAGCATTAGGGAACGTTGCACAAGTGTGTGACCCTGTACTTTAATATTTATACCGTGAAGTTGGGTTTTCATTGCCGATACAGTACAGCGCATTTACTCCAGGAATACCTGGCTTAGTTCCGACAATCACAGCGTGGGTGGAGCTATTGACTTCGCCGTTCCATTCTCAATGAAGGTGGTAGCGCTCCCGGATGGTTTGACTGCCGATTTTTCTATTCATACACGAAAATTGGGATTCCGTTTGCTAAAATGTCTACTAATTTGTATCCGTGAACACTAAGCAACGTACTCGGTGCAGCGGGACAGGGTCTCGGTAGGTAAGGTAAGTGGTAAAATGGCTGACATTATACCAATTGCTAATGTTCCCCAACGGTTAAGTTCTGTACATTAACTTTCCTACTGTGAGATAAGGTGTCTATTTCCAATACTGTTGCATCGGCTAAACTTCCGAAATACATGGTTTGACTATCGAAATAACAGGGTAGGTGCAGCAATTGGCTTAGCCATTCGTTCCGTAAAGAAGGTGGGATCGTTCCAGCAAGGTTTGACTCTCGATTATTTTATTCATACATAAAAATAAGGTTTCATCTGCTAAAATACCTACTAATTTGTATCTGTGAACACTAAGCAAGATACTACCTACGACGGAATAGGTCCTCGGAGGGAAAGGTATCCGGAAAATAGTTTAACTGCATACTACTAGGAAACATTCTACAGCGATAGGTGTAGATATTGACTGGGAAGTGCAACTCTCAATGAAGGTGGTACGGTTCTCGCACGGCTTGACCTTCGATATTCTAATTAATACCCGAAGATAAGGTGGCCACCACTGAAATGAATGCTAATTACATTTTCCGACAACGAAGTTGTACTCTCCATACAGCGCAATTGGCTTTCGGCGTGTTTGGTCGCAACAAAATCATTAGGCTTCATACCAATTAGTAACGTACTCAAACAGCTTGATGCTCCATTTTATTATTCATACAGTGAATTACGGTGTCTATTGCCAATGCGGCACAGCTCATTTACTCACGGAATACCTGATTTGACTATCGGAATAATGGGATCGGTGAAGATACTGACTTAGCTGTGCGACATAAGAAGGTGATATCATTCTCGAATGGATTGACTGGCGATCTCCTTATTCAGCCACGAGATTAAGGCATCCGTCGCTAAAATGAATACAAATTTTCTTCTATAAGCACATAGTTATACCCTCGATACACCGGGTTTCAATCGGTAAAAGTAAGGTGTCCGGGAAGTTGATTGTCGTCATACTAATTGGTAATGATCTCCTACCGTTTGCCGCTCTACTATCATATTCGTACTGCGAAGTGAGGTTGTCTATTGCCAATACTGTCCATCAGGTATTCTCCCGGAATATACGGTCTGACACTGGAAATCGCAGGAGAGGTGAAGCTATAGGCCTAGCCGTTCGACACTCAAGGAGGGTGGTAACGTTCTCGGTCGGTTTGACCATCGATATTCTAATCCATGCATGGAATTAGTTTGCCCGCTGCTAAAATGTAAAGCAATGTGTTTCTTTGGGCACAAAGTTATACTCTCGATACAGCGGGTTTGGTTCACGATAGGTAAGGCTTTTTGTAAAAAGTTTGACATTACATTAATAGGTAAAGTTCTACAATGGTTTGGCGTTCTATCTTAATATTCGTACCGTGAATTAAGGTGTCCGTTGCCAGTGGAGTAAAGCTTATTGACCCCAGAAATTACGTAATTTACTCTCGTATTCAGAGGGTAGGTTAAGCTATTGCCTTAGCTTTGCGACTCTCCATGAAGGAGGTAACGATGTCAAACGGTATAACTTTTCGATCTTCATATTCATACATGAAGTTAAGGTGCTGCAGCTAAATTGAGTACTAATGTGTGTCTCTAAACACTGCGTTCTGCGCTCCATACGGCGGGTTATCTTCTCGGCCTACAAGTCATTCGGAAATAACGTTTGACGTTATATCAGTTGGTAACGTTCTCACATGGTTTGGCACTCTATTTTAATATCCAATCCGCGAATTAAGGTATAGATTGCCAATACTCATCGGCGGATTTTCTCTCGGAATACCTAGTTTGACACTCGGAATCACAGGACATGTGGAGCTATTTATTTAGCCTTTCGTCTCCCACAGTAGGTGGCAACGTTCTCGAACGGTTTGACCTTCGATCCTCCAATTCATACATGAAGCTATGGAGGCCGTCACTGAAATGAATACTAACTTCATTCTCTCAACACGAACTTATTCACTCGATAAAGGCCCTAAGGTTCGCGGAAGGTAAGGCCTTCGGTAAAACGTTTCACTTAACACGAATTAGTAACGTTCCCAAACGGTTGAAGCTCTTCTGTAATATTCAAGCCGTAAATAAAGCTGTCTATTGCCAGGTGTCTATTGCCAATACTGTTCTGCAGATTTACTCCTGGAATACCAGGATGGACTACCGGAATCACAAGTGTAGGTGAAGCTATTGACTCAGCCGTTCGACTCTCAAAGAAGGTGGTAGCTTTCTATTGCCAATAGACACCATAACTCACGGTTTGAATAGTAAATTGGAACATCAAACCGTTTGTGAACGTACCTATTGCCATAAGGACAAACTTTTTACCGGAGACCTTACTCTTCGAAATACTAACCAGCTTTGTCGAGAGTATAACTTCGTGTTCAGGGAAAGAAATTAGTATTTATTTCAGTGTCCGGAACCGTAACTTCGGATTTGAAGTAGAAGATCGATGGTCGAACCGTTCGAGAACGTTACCACTGTCATTGATTGTCCAACGGAGAAGTCAATACCTTCATCTATCCTTTGAATCCTATAGTCAAACCAGGTAAATCGCGAGTAAATCAGCTGAACATTATTGGAAACGACACCGTACCCCACTGGTTGAATAAAAGGATAGAGCCTCACCCCGTTTGAGAACGATTCCAGTCGCTATAATGTCAAACGTTTCGCCGAAGGTCTTACCGTCCGTGAAACTAGCCCTCCGTATCGAGAATACCAACGTGCTTGAAGAAACCCATTGGTATAAAATTTAGTGACGGTACCTTCAATTAATGTATGAATTAGAATAAGGAGGATCAAACTGTATGAGAACGTTACCTACTACTTCTAGTGTCGTATTACCATGTAAATAGCTTCACCTACCCTATGATTCCGAGAATCAAACCAGGTATTCCGGGAGTAAAGACCCTGGACAGTATTAGCAATCGACACCCAAATTCTCGGCATGAGCATTACAGTAGGGAGTCAAATCGTCGGAGAACATTACCAATTGTTATAAAGTCATACTTTTTACATAATACGTTACCTTCCGAGAGCGTTTCCCTTTGTATCGAGAGTAAAGCTTCGTAACCTGCTAAGCGAATTAGTATACATTATAGTGAAGGGTACATAAATTTGATGTATGAATTAGAAGATCTATGGTCAAACCGTTCGAGATCTTGACCGCCCTATCTGACAGTCTAAAGGCTAATTCGATAGCTTCCCCTATCCTTTGATTCCGAGAGTCAAGCCTGGCATACCGGGAGAAAATCCACTGAACAGTAGTGGCAATAGACACATTAATTTGCGGTATCAATGTTAAAGGAGATCGTCTAATCGTTGAAAAACGTTACCGATTTGTATAATGTCAAACGTCTTACCGAAGGCCTTACCTTCCGAGGGCCTGACCCGCTGCTTCGAGAGTATAAATGCGTTTCCAGAGATAGAAATTATTATTCATTTCAGTGACGGGCACCTTTAACTTCGTGTATGGATTAGATTATCGAGGGTCATATTGTTACAGAACGACAACACCTCCTTAGAGAGTTGAGCGGCTAACACCATAGCTTCGCCAATCCTGTGATACGGAGATGCAAGCGGTGTTCCGAAAGTAAATCCGCTCAACAGTACCGGCAATAGACACCATAATTCGCGGTTTGAATATTAAAGCAGGGCGACAAGCCGTTGTAGAGAAACACATGTGGGTGTAGGGTCAAACTTGACACACAATGCCTTTCCCTCCGGGAACTATCTCACTGTATCGGGAGAGTAGAACCGTATTCACAGGTACGAAATAGTATACATTTTATTCACGAGACCCTTCATTTCAGGCACGAATTATAGGATCGAGGTTCAAACCCTTCGAGAACGGTGCACCATTCCCTGAGACTCGAACGCCTAATTTAATAGCTACACCTATTCTGTGATTCCGAAAGTCAAGCTAGGTATTCCGGAAGAAAATCCCTTGAAGCGAAATGGCAGTAGACACCTTAATTCACGATATGAATACTAAAGTAGAGAGTTAAACCGTCGGCGAACATTACCAATTCGTAATAAGTCATTATTTCTACCGAATACCTTACCTTCCGTGAACCGAACCCGCTGTGCCGTGGGCCTTGATTATTATTCACGGAATCAAATTATTCGACATACCGGTAGACAGACTCCACATTCTTATGAATAAATATCAAGATCAAGAGACAATCTGCTTGAGAACGTTACCACCTTCGTTGAGAGCCGAACGGCTAAATCAATAGATTCACACGTACAGCGATTCATAGATTCAAACTAGGTATTCCGGACGCAGATGCGCTGAAGAGTAATGGCAACAGACACCTTAATGCACGGTACGAATATGAAAGCAGACCGTCATCCCGTTGTAGACCGTTACCTATTGGTGAAGAGTCAATCGCTTTACCGATAGACACCTCGGAGGAGCTAACCTGCCGCTTGGACAATATATCGTCGCGTTCAGAGAACGAAATTAGAATTCATTTCAGCGGTGGGCACCTTATATTCATTTATGAATTAGAAGATCGAGGGTCAAACAGTTCGAGAAAGTCACCACCTTCTCTGAGATTCGGATGCCTATGTCATAAGCTTGACTAATCCTGTGATTCGTAGAGTCAAACCATGTATTTCAGGAGTAAGTGCGGTGAAGGGTATTGAAAATAGACACCGTAATTAGTGGTTTTAATATTAAAGATGGCCGTTAAGCCGTTGTAGATCATTCCATATTCGTGTAAAGTTACATTTCTTACAGAACGCCTTACCCCTCAAAAACTGACCTCCTGTATCGTGAGTAGAACACCATGTTCATAGGTACGAACTAGTATACATTTTAGTGACGGGCACCTTAGCTTCATGTACGAAATAGAACATCGAGTATCAAACCGATCGGGAACGTTGTGACCTTGTGTGAGAGACGAACGTCTAAGCCAATAGTATCACATATCCTGCGATGTCAAGTGTCAAACCTCGTATTCCCGGTGGAAATCAGCTGAAAAGTATTGGCAATAAACACCTGTATTCACGATTTGAATATTGAAGCAGGACATCAATTCGATGTAAGACGTTAACAATTCGTGCTGGGTTAAATGCCTTACAGAAAGCCTTACACTCCGAAAAACTGACCCGCTGTATAGGGTGTATACCATCGCGCTCATAGGTAAGAACTAGTATACAATTCAGTGACGAGTTGCTTAACATCATGTATCAATTAAAAGGACGGAGGTCAAACGGTTCGTGAACGTTACCACCTTCCCTGCTAGTCGAACGTCTACGTCAATAGCTTAACCTATCCTGTGAATCAGAAAGTCAAAGCAAGAATTCCGGGAGTATGTCCGTTGTGCAGTATTGGCATCGTACACCCTATTTCGTGGTATAAATATTAATGTCCTAAGGCAATCTTTTGAAGGACGTTACGTATTGATATAGAGTCAAACTTTATAGCGAAGACCTTACCATCGGTGCAGCTAACACGCGATATCGAGAGTATAACTTCGCGCTCAGGGAAGCCAATTCTTATACTCATAAGCGACGGGCACCTTCATTTCATGTACGATCTAGTAGATCAAGGGTCAAACCCCTCGAGAACGTTGCCACCTTCAGTGGGAGACGACGTCTAAGCCAATAGCTTAGATGCCGATAGCATCTTGCGATTCTGAGAGTCAAACCAGGTATTCCTGGTGTAAATACGCAGAATAGTCTTGACAATAGATGTCTCAATTCACGGCTCGAGTACAATAGAGGTCCGTCGAACCGTTGTAGAACGTTACCAATTGATATGGAGTCAAATTATTTACCGAAGGCCTTATCTTCCGAGAACCTATCCCGCTGGATCGAGCGTATAACTTCGTATCCAGAGAAACAAACTAGTATATATTTCAGGGACGTCCACCTGAATTTCAGGTATGAATTCGAACACCAAACGTCAAACCGTTCGAGATCGTTACTACCTTCCTCCAAGTCGATCAGCTAAGTCAATAGCATCACCTATACTGTTATTCCGACAGTCATATCAGGTATTCCTGGAATCAATCCGCTGTACACTATTGGCAACGGATATCCCAATTCTCGGTATGATTATTACAGTGGAGATTCACGCTGTCTGAGAGCGTTACCCATTTGTATAAAGTCAAACGTTTTACTCAAGACCGTACCTTCCGCGAACCTCACGCACTTCATCGAGAACATAACTCCGTGTTCAGAAATAGAAATTAGTATTCATTTCAGAGACGGGCACCATATACTCGTGTATGAATTAGAAGATCGAGTGTCAAACCGCATGAGATAGTTGCCGCCTTCTGTGCGAGGCGAGGCTATGTCAGGAGCATCATCTATTCTGTGACTCCAAGAGTGAAAAAAGGTATTCCAGGATTAACTACACTGACTAGTATTAGCAAGAAACACCTTACATCATGGAATGAATATTAATGTAGGGAGTCCAACTGTCGGAGAACATTATGAATTAAAATAAGGTAATTCATTTTACCCAATACCATACCTTCCGAGAACCTGTCCCGCTGTAGCGAGTGTCTAGCTGAATGTTCACCGAAACAAATGAGTAGACGTTTCAGCAGACTGACAACATAGTATCACGTATGGATAGCAAAATCGACAGTCAAACTGTTCGAGAACGTTAGCATTTTTTTGAGAATCGTACTGCTAAGTGAATAACTTCATCTATCCTTTTATTCCGAGAGACAGACCAGGAATTCCGAGCGTCTATCCACTGTATAGTATTGGCAACGGACACGTTAATTCACAGTACAAATAGTAAAGTACAGAGTCGTACCATTGTAGAACGTTACCTATTGGTATAGAATTAAAATCTTTCCAGATAGCCTTATCTTCGGAGAAGCTAAGCTGCCGCGTCCAAAGTATATCTTCGTGTGCAGAGAAGAAACTAGAAAACAACTTAGTGACGCCGACCTTAATTTCATAATGAATAAGATAATCCTGGTTCAAACCGCTCGCGAAATTTGCCATCTTGTTTGAGATTCGAAAAGGTAAGACAATAGCTCCACCTATCCTGTGGATCCCTGAGTCATATCTGGTACCCGACAGTAAATCTGCTGAAGCGTATTCGCAACAGACACCTTAGTTCACGGTATGAATACTAACGCAGGCCGTCAACCTGTCGTAGAAATGTACCCACTTCTATAGATGCAAACATTTTACCGAAATCGATACCATCCGAGTAGCTAACCCTCCGTATCGAGAGTATAAGTTCGTGTTCAGAGAAAGAAGTTTGTCATCATATCAGTGACTGGCACCTAAACTTCATGCATGCATTAAGAGATCGAGTGTCAAACAGTTCAAGATCGCTACCACCTTCAGTGAGATACGAGCGGCCAAGTGAATAGCTTCATCTATGCTGGGAATCCCAGGGTCAAACCAGGTATTCCGGGAGTAAATCCGCTGATCAGTATTGGAAACAGGCACCTTACTTCATGTCTTGCATCTCAAAATAAAGCGTCACTCCGTTTTAGATATTTACCAGTTTCTACAAAGTCAAGCGTTTTAACGAGAGCCTTATCGTACGTGTAGCTAACCCGCCGTATCGAAAGTATAACTTCGTGGATAAAGAATCACGTTAGTATACATTACCGTTATGGCATCTTAATTTTGTGTAGGAATTATAAAACTGAGGGTCAGACCGATCAAGACCATTTCCAATTTCTATGATATTCGAACACCTATGTCAATAGCTTCACGTATCCAGCGATTCCGAGAATCAAGGCAGGTATTCCGGGAGTAAATCCGCTGAACGGTATTTGCAATAAACACCTTAATTCGCGGATTGAATACTAAAACTGAGCGTCATACCGTTTCAGAAGGTTACCAAATGATATATAGTCAAACGTTTTACCGAAGACCTTACCTTCCGATAAATTAACCCGCTGTACCGAGAGTGTAACATCGTGTTCAGTGGGACGAATTAGTATACGTTTTAGCGACAAGACCATTTATTTCAAGTACGAATTAGAAGATCGAGGGTTAAACTGTACGATACCGTTACTACCATCTATGACAATCGATCGGCTAAGTCAATAGCGTCAGACACCCTGTCCCCGAGAGTCATACCTGGTATTCCTGGAGTAAATCCGCTGATCATTATCAGCAATAGCCACCTCAATTCACGGTTTGAATATAAACGCAGACCGTCATGCATTTCTAGACCGTTACCTATTGGTGAAGAGTCAATCGCTTTACCGATAGACACCTCGGAGGAGCTAACCTGCCGCTTGGACAATATATCGTCGCGTTCAGAGAACGAAATTAGAATTCATTTCAGCGGTGGGCACCTTATATTCATTTATGAATTAGAAGATCGATGATTCAAACCGCTCGAGAACGTTACCACCATCTTTGACAGGCGAACGGCTATGCCGACAGCTTCACCTATTCCAGGATTCCACGAGTCAATCGAGGTATTTCGGGAGTAAATCCGGTGAACAGTTTTGCAATAGACGCCTTATATCGCGGTATGAATATTACGGTAAAGACTTAAATCGTCGGAGAAAATTACCTATTCGTATATCGTCACTCACCTTACTGAATACCTTACCTTAAGTGAACCGAACCGGCTGTAGCCTGTGTCATAATTACTGTTCACGGCTGCAAATTAGTAGACACTTTAGCCGAGGGGCACCTTATTTAAATGTGTGAATAGAAAAATCGAGTGTCAAAGATTACGAGAACAATTCCACCTCCTTTGAGGGTCGAGCGTTAAGACGTTAATCTGTGGGAGACGAACGTCTAAGTCAATAGCATCACCTATCCTGCGACCCCGAAAGTCAAATCAGATATTCCTGGAGTAAATGCGTTTTGCAGTACTGGCACTAGACACCTTAAGTCACGACATGAATATTGAGGTTGAGAGTTCAACCGTCGGAGAACAATACCAATATGCATAAAGCCAATCTTTTTACCCAATACCTTACCTTCTGAGAACCCAACCCGATGCAGCGTCTGTGTTCGTTATCATTGACGTTTTCAAATTAGTAGACATTATACTAGACGGACACCTCATATTCATGTATGAATCGAGTGTCTCACCGTTCGAGAACGGTACCACCCTCGATGCTAGTCGCACAGCCTTGCCAATAACATGACTCACCCTGTGACTCCGATATTTAAACCAGGTATCCCTGTGGTAAATGTGCTGATCAATATCGGCAAAAGACAGCTTAATTCGTTCGCTTTGATGTTCGTGACGTGCATCCAGTTTAAGACTGCCAATAGAGAACAGGGAATTTGCTTCCGGAATCGCAGGAAAGATGAAGCTATTGACGTAGCCGTTCGAATCTCAAGGAAGGCGGTCTCGTTCTCGAACTGTTTGACCAGGAATCTTCGAATTCACACATGATATTAAGGTGCCCGCCACGAAAATGACGAAAACGAAAACGTATACTAACTTGATTCTCCGAACAAGTAGTTACACTCTCGACAAAACGGGTTTGCCTCACGGAAGGTAAGGTCTGCCGTAAAAGGTTCGACTCTACACGAATAGGTAAAGCTCTACAGCGGTTTGATGCTATGCTGTAATATTCATACCGTGAAATAAGCTGTCTATTGTCTAAACTGTTGAGCGGATGGACTCCCGGAGTACCAGGTTTGCCTGTCGGAAAACAGGATAGATGAAGCAATTGGCTTAGCTGCATGACTCACAAAGAAGATAGTAACTGGATCGAAAGGTTTGACGCACGATCTTCTAATTGATACATGAAAGTAAAGTGGTCGACACTAAAATGTATTCTAATTATACCTCTGAACAGGATGTTATACACTCGATGTTGCAGGTTATGTTCTTGGAATGTATGGTCTTCTGTAAAAGGTTTGTCTCTGTACGAATAGGTAACGTTCTATAACGGTTTGATGGTCTGCCCTAATATTGAGACCTTGAAGTATGGTTGCTATTGCCAATAATGTACAGGGCATTTAGTGCCGTAGTACCACGTTTGACTCTCAGAATCATAGGATAGGTGATGCTAATGCCTTAACTGATCGGCTCACAAAGAAGGTGGTAACGATCTCGAGCGGTTTTTCCCTCGATCTTCTAATTCCAACATGAAATTGCGCTGCTCGTCACCCAAATGTGTACAGATTGGTTTGTCTTATCACGAAGTTATGGTCTCGATACAGCGGGATACTTTCACGGAAGGTAACGTATTCTTCAGAAAGAAAGACATTTTAACAAATGGGAATGTTTTCCTTCGATTTGATTCCCTGCTTTAAAGCTTATGCCTAGAATGTTGGTGTCTATTGCCAGTACTGTTCAGCGGATTTACCCCCAGTACACCTGGCTTGACGCTTGGAACCACGGGATTGCTCAAGCTATTGACTCAACCGTTCAAATATAAAAGGTGGTGGTAACATTCTCGAATGGATTCTCTTTCGATTTGGATGCTTATTCATAGGAATGTGGTGCCTGTCTGCTGGTGTGTCGACTGATTTGATTCCGTGACTAATAACCAAGACACAAAACAGAGCAGATTATGTTCGCGGAAGGTAAGGTATTCGGTAAATGGAATGATATTAGTTCGAATTGGTAATGCTCGCCGACGGTTTAACTCACTACCTTAGTATTCATTCCGTGGATTAAGGTGCCTGTTGCCCATACTGTACTGCGTATTTACTCCCGGTATACCTCATTTGGCTCGCGGAATCACAGGATAGGTGAAGCTATTGACATAGCCGTTCGACTCTCAGAGAAGGTGGTAACGTTCTCGGAAGTTCTGTGACTGGACTTGCTAAATCATTCATAAAGCTAAGGTGCCCGAAAATACTTTCTAATTTCCTTCTGTGAACACGAAGTTATGCTCCCAATAGAGGGGGCGATCTTCGCGGAAGGTATGGCCTTCGGCAAAACCTTTGACATTACACCAATTGGTAGCGCTCTCTAACGGCCTGACGCTCTACTTTAATATTCAAACCGTGAATTAAGGTGTCCATTGCCAACACTGTTTATCGGATATACTCCTGTAATACCAGGCTTGACTCTCGGGGTTACAAATATAGGTGAAACTATTGACGCAGCCGCTGGACTCTCAAAGAAGATAGGATCGTTCTCAAACGGTTTGACTCTCGATTATTCTATTCACACATGAATATAATGTGCCTGTCGGCTAAAATGCCATTTAGTTTGTTTCCGTGAGCACAAAGCATGACACTCTCTACAGCGGGTTAGTTTCTAGGAAGATAATGAATTCGGTCAAAGGAGTGACTTTATACCAATTGGTAATGTTCTCCGACGTATTAACATTCTACTTTAATATTCATACCGTGGGTTAAAGTGTATATTGCCACTACTCATCAGAGGACTAACTCCTGGAGAACCAGGCTTCGCTATCAGAATCACACGATACGAAAATCTGTTGACTCAGCCGTACGACTCTCGAAGGAGGTGGAGACGTTCTCGAACGGTTTGGCACTCGATCCTCTCATTCATGCATGAAGTTAAGGAGGCCGTCACTAAAATGTCTACTAATTTGCTTCTCGGTACACGAAGTAGTACCCTCAATAAATATAGCTGGAAAGCTTCTCGGAAGGAATGGCCTACGGTAAAAAGATAGACTGTATACGAATGAGTAAAGTTCTACAACGAACAGTGAATGATGATACGGCAGATAGAGCAACACTACTGTATGGTCACCGTTAATTTCTTAAGACATGATTTTGAACTGCATGAAATTCTTTCTCATTTTTACATTTATATACTAATTCTGCAATTTAATGTTATGGCAATTACAATTTTCTCGAAGTTGTCAATTCTTAGATGAACATATTTCATTTCTGAATACAAGTATCTTTGGAAATAGTTCAGTGCACGTTCATGACATACTTTTCTTGAACGTAGTGTTATTTTATATGATTGTCTGTATATGGACCTACGCTGTTTGAGCCACACATCTGGCGATGTCTTGTAGTGGCGTACGGCTGATCGGAGCAGAAATACTCGATGGACATGCTCAATTCCTTTAACTTTCATATTGTACCGCGTGCATTTTTTACCAGTTCTACATATATATATATATATATATATATATATATATATATATATATACATGCTGTAATTTTCTGTTTTGATATTCTAGATTTTCTTCACAATTTTAAATTTTTAGATTCAAATATCGCATTCCTTATTAAACATGCCTTTGGAATGATTTATATGTACATACATGATAATATTATGCTAAATTCTTTGTTATATTGTATGATTGATTGTATACGTACCTACGCATCCGGAGCGACGCAGCTGCAGTGGTCCTATACTTGCGTACTGCAGATCGGAGCGGTATACTGGATGGTCTTCGTTGATTTCGTTAACGATGACTTTGAACCGTGTGCATTTGGTTCCAATTTTCCCATTTATTTACATATACTGTAATATAATTTTATGATATTTTCGGTTTTCATCTAAATTTTCAATTTATATTTTATAGAATTGTATATTTTCAATAAAAGTGACTTCAGAATTAGATGGGTGCACGTTGTGACATTATTGTGCTTAGCTTATTTTCATTTCATATCATAGTTTGTATACGTTCCTACGCTGTCGGAGCGATACCACTGGCGCTGTCTTGTATTAGCGTACGGCAGGTCGGGCAACACTACAGTATGGTCTGCATCAATTTTTCGTACCGCTTGAATTTCTTCCTAGTTCTCCATTTATTTATACATACTGCGATTCAATGTTATGATATTTTCGACTTTTCTCAAAATTTTCGACTTTTACCTTAAAAAATTGTTGTTCTTAGTTAAGGAGTCAGTGGAATTTGTTGAGTGTACTATTACGACAGTATTTTGATAAACATTGTTATTTCATATGATTGTGTCTATACGTACCTATGCTGTTATGTGCGACACGACTATAGTGGACTCCATGTTTGTTTCTGTTGATCAGCGCGGCACTTCTGTACGATCCACGGTAATTTCATTAATCTTCATTTTGTACCGTATGCACGTTTTCCCCTGTTTTCAATTTCTTTATGCAACCTGTCATTTACTGTTGTGTTATTTTCGAATTCTTTCGAAATTTTCAATCTTCATTGCAAGAAATTGAACTTCTAAGTATAAGTGCTTTTGGTTACATATGAGTGTAACTTAATCACATTATTCTGTTAAACATGCTGTTTCTTTATATGATTGTCTGTAAACGTACCTACGCTTCCAGAGCTTCACGCCTGGAGCGGGCAAGTAGTTGCGTACGGTAGATAGGCGTGAGTCTACTATATGGTATTGGTTAATTTCTTTAGCCTTGATATTGTGCCGTATTCACTCTTTCGCTGTTTATTTCGACATACTGTAATTTACTGTTATAATATTTTCGATTGTTTTCAAAATTAATAATTTTGATCATCAAAAATTGTACTTTATAAGAAAAGTCTCCTTGGAAATTGTTGAGTGCACGTTTATGAAAATATTTCCATAAATATGTTGTTATTTTATAGGATAGTCTGTAAATGTACATACGTTTCCGGAGTGAAACGGCTGGATTGGTCTTGTAGGTGCGTACGGCAGATCGGAGCGGCGTACTGGATGATCTTCGTTACTTTCTGTAACCATCATTTTACCCCGAATGAATTTTTTACCAATTTTTCCATTTATTTATACACTTTGTTATTTACTGCTATGATATTTTTGATTTTCTTTGAAATTTACAATGCTTATTTTAAAAAATTGTATGTCTCAGTAAAAGTGTCTTTGGAATCAGTTGTGTGTACATTTATGACAATTTTGTGTTAAATTCTTTTTATTTTATATGATACATTGCATACGTACCTACGCTTCGGGCGCGGTAGTCGTCTTGTAGTTAGGTACGGCAGATTGGAGCAGCATACACGATTGTCCTCTATAATTTCTGTAACTCATAACTTTATGCTGCTTGCATTCTTTCCCAATTTGTCCATTTATTTTATACGTTCATTAATTTACTGTAATGATATTTTCGATTTTTATTTTTTATAATTTTCAATTTCTATTTTAAGAAATTGTATTTCCTAGAAAAACTGCCTTTGCAAATAGGTGAGTGTACGCTTATGACATTATTTTGTTTAACTAATTGCTATTGTGTATGATTGTCTGTATACGTACCTAAGCTGGCGGAACCACACGACAGGAGTGGACATTCAGTTGCGTTCGGTACATCGTAGCGACACTACTGTAGGATCTTCGCTAATTTCTCTTACCTCTATATTGTATCGTATGCATTTTTCCCAGTCGTTCAGTTATTTGTACAAATTGTAATGAAGTGTTATGATATTTTCGATATTTTTCGCAATATTCAATTTGCATTTTAAGAGACTGTATTTCTTAGTAAAAGTGCTTTTGGAATTAGTTGTGTGAACGCTTATGACTATATTGTGCTAAATTCTTTGTCATCTTATATGATTGTCTGAATACGTATCTATGTTTCCGGAGTATCACGAACGGGGTTGTCTTGCAGTGTCATTCGGTATATCGGTGCGACACTATTGCATGATTTTCGATAATTTATCGATCCATGATACTGTACCGTATGCATTGTTTCCCAGTCCACCGTTTATTTGTGCATGCTGTAACTTACTGTTATGAAATTTCGGATTTTTTTCGGAACTTTTAATTTTCAGTATAAAAAATTGTATGTCTTTGGAAAAGTGCCTTTTGAATAAGTTGAGTGTACGTTTGTGACAATATTCTTTGAATGTTATTGTTATTTTATACAGTTGCCTGTATGCGCACCTACGCTTCCGGAATGAGTTGCGTACGGCATATCGGTGCGGATACAGGATGGTCTTCGATTTTTCGTGAAACAATGGTTTTTAACCCTATCCATTTTTTCTCACGTTTCCCATGTATTTATACGTTCTGTAGTTTGCTGTTATGAAATTTTCTGTTTTCTTCGAAATTTTAAATCTTTATTTTAAAAAATTGTATTGCTTAGTAGGAGTGTCTTTAAAGTTAGTTGTGTGTACGTTAATGACAATATTTTGTTAAGTTCTTGGGTATTTTATGGGATTGTCTCTATACGTATCTGCTTTTCCGGAGTGGCACGGATGCTGTGGTCTTGTAGTAGCGCTCATTATATCGGTGCGTCACTGCTGTATGTTCTTTGTATATAATTGTATCCTTAATACTGTACAATATTAATTCTTTCATAGTCATGTATTAAACTTCATATGCTGTAATTCAGAGTTATGGTATGTTCGATTTGTCATAATTATATATTTTTATTTAGAGATTTGTAATTCTTAGTAAACGTGTCACTGGAAACAGTTGAGTGTACATATATGACAATTTTCTGTCAAGCTTGTTGTTACAATATATGATTGTCTATATGCATACCTACGAGTCCGGTGCGACATGGCTGGATTGGTTTTGTAGTTGCGTTCGCTAGATCGGAGCGACAGTGCCGATAGGTCTTTCTTAATTTCTTTGACCTTGATATTGTACCGTTTGCAACCTTTCTCTGTTTTCTGTTGATGTGTACATAGTGTAATATACTCTTATGATATTTTAGGTTTTCATCAAAATTTCTAGTTCTTAATTTCAGAAAATGTATCGTATATGAAGAGTGCCTTCGGAATTAGTTGAGTGTACGTTCATGTCGATAATATCTTAAACTTACTGTTATTTTATATGACTGCTTCTATACGTACCTTCGCTGTCGATGCAGCACGACTAGCGAGGTATAGTAGTTGGGAATGGCAGATCGGATCGGCACTACTGAAAGGTATCCGATTAATTTTATAGCCTTGATTTTGTCCCGTATGAATATTTTCTCAGTTTGCCATTTATTTACGCATTCTGTAATTTACTGTTATGATTTTCTCGATTTTACTTCAAAATAATCAATCTTTATCTTAGAAAAATGTACATCCTAGGAAAAGCGACTTTGGAATTAGTTCACTGTACCCGCATGACATTATTCTGTTCAACTAATTGTTATTTTGTATGATTTCCCGTGAATGTACCTACACTGTTTGCGCGAGACGACTGGCCAGGCCTTGTATTTGCGTATGATTGAGCGGAGCGAGACTACTGAGTGGTCCTCGATAATGTTTTTAAGCTTCATATTGTACCGTAATCATCCCTTCCCAGTTTTTCGTTTGTTTGTACATACTGTATGTTACTGCTATGATGTTTTCACTTCTCCTAAAAAATACAATTTCTGAGATGAAATATTGGAGGGTTTGAATAAAATCGGAAATATCATAACAGTAGATCACAGAATGTAGAAATAAATAGTGAGTATCGAAAGAATGCATTCAGCACAATATCAAGGTTAGAGAAATTTACGAAGGTAATACCGTTGTGTTGGTCCGATATGCCGAACGCAACTCCAAGGCCATAACAGGCGTGTCGCCCCGAACGCGTACGAACGTATAAACACAATTATGTAAAATAAAAATATGTTTCGGCGTGATATTGGCATAAACATACACTCAAATAATTCCAAAGACTTTATACTGATAAATATAATTTTTTGAACCATAAATTGAAAATTTTGAATACAATTGGGTATATCACAACAGTTAATTACAGCATGTAGACATAAACAGAATACAGAAAAATATTGCACACGGTACAATATCAAGGCCAAAGAAATTATCAAAAACCATACAACACTATCGCTCCCAAATTCTGAACGCAGCTGCAAGAGAGCGCCATCCGTGTCGCTCCGGAAACGTAGCTTCGTACACGCACAATCGTTTAAAATAACAACATATATTGGAAAGTGATGTCATAAATGTACGCTCAACTAATTCCGAAGACACTTTTCATATAATGTACAATGATTGATATTAAAAATTGAGAATTTTGAATAAATTAAGTCGGTATTAAATCAGCAAATTACAGTATATATAAATAAATGGAACAATGCGAAGGAATGCATACGGTACGATATGAATGTTAAAGGAATTAACGTAGGCCATACAGCAGTTGTCGTTCCAAACTAGTGAACGCAACAACAAGACGAATCCAGTCCGGTCCCTCCGGCAGCGTCGATACATATAGAAACATTCACACAATGTAACAGCAAATTGTACAAGATATGGTCATAAACGTACACTCATGTAATTTCAAAGGAGATCTTGAAAAAAATACAATAATTAAAATTAGGAAATAAAAATTTACACAAAGTGGAAGAAATCACAGCAATATATTACAGTACGTAGAAATAAATTGCATCGACGGGAGAAACTGCTTATGGTTCAAGTTCATGGTTAAAGAAATTACGTAGACCATCCATTACCGTTGCTCCGATCCACAATACGCAACTACAAGTCCACCACAGCCCTGTCGCTCCGGAATCGTAGGTATGAATACAGACAATCATATAAAATAACAACAAGCTTATCAAAATAATGTCATAACCGTACACACAACCTAATTCCAAAGACACTTCTATTGAGAAATACAATTTTTTAAACAAACATTACGAAATTCTAAAAAAGAATCGAATATATAATAACTGTAAATTACAGGCATATTTAAATAAAAAGAAAGCTGCGAAAGAATGCGTACGGTACAATATTAAGGATTAAGGAATTAAGGAAGATCATCCAGTACACCCCATCGATCTGTCTCACGAAACTACAAGACTTCGCCAGTCGTGTCTTTATGGCAGCGTAGGAACGTATACCATCAATCATTCAAAACAACAAAGAATTTAACAATAATATTGTCATAAGCGTACACACAAATAATTCCGTAGTCACTTCTGCTAATAAATACATTTTTTTATAATAAAAATTGAAAATTTTGATAAATATCGAAAAAACCATACACTAAATTAAAGTATGCACAATTAAATGGATGACTGGGGTAAAAATGCATACGGTACAATATCAAGGTTAATGAAATTAACGAAGATCATGCAGTAATTTCGATCCGTTCGACCGTACAACACTGCAAGACCAGTCCAGGCGCGACATTCCGGCAGCGTATGTACATATAGAGACAATCCTATAAAATTACAATGAATTTAACAAATATTGTCATAATCGTTCACTCTGCCAATTCTATGGCACCTGTCCCTAAGAAGTGCAATTATTAAAACAAATAGTTTGAAGCTTTGAAAAAAAAGTGGGAGAAATATCATAACAGCAAATTACAGCATGTATAAGAAAATCGAAAACTGGAGGAAAACGGCAAACGGGTACAGAATCAAGTTTAACGAAATAAAACGAGGGCCTTCCAGTATGCCGCGCCGATCTGGCTTTCGAAACTGCCAATCCACTCCAATTTTGTCGCAGAGGAAGCGTAGGTACGTATACAGACAATCGTATAAGGACAACTGTAAGTTTAACAAAAATAATTCCATGTACACTTTTACTAAGATATACGTGTTTTGAAACTAAAAACTGCAATTATAAGATAAATCGAAAGTATCGTTACAGTCAATTGCAATATGTATAACATGAGGGTAGATTGCGAGGAAATGCATACGGTACAAATGAAGGATGAAGGAATTAACCATGACTATGGATAGTGCCGCTCCGATGTACCAGAGGCAACTGCAAGACCACTCCTGTCGTGTCGCTCGGGGAGCGTAGATTACGAGTTACGGACATTTGGCATGAAATAAACAGCAAGTTCGAGAAAAATATTGCCATACAAGTACAATGTACTAACTCCAATGTCACTTTTCCTAAAAACAATATTTTTGATATTAAAAACTGGTAATTATGAGAAAAATCGAAAACATCGTAGCTGTTAATTACAGTATGTAGAAGTAAATATATATTCGAGATGGAATGCTTGCAGTACAATATTAAGGTTAATCAAATTAACGAAGTCCATACTACAGTGTTGGCTCCAATCTACCGGTCGCAACTACAAGACCGCAACTGTCCGAGTCACTCCGGAGGCGTATGTGCGAATACAGACAATCATATTAAATACGAATAAGATCAACATAATAATGTCATAAATGTAAACTCAACAAATTCCGAAGACGCTTTCACTATCTGACATAATTTTTTCAACGAATAATAGAAAATATCGAAGAAAATGGAAAATATCGTAACAGCAAATCAGGAAAAAAAAATATATATATATTATGCAATCTGCATATATATATATATATATATATATATATATATATATATAAAATGCAGACTGGATGAAATGCATGCGGTACAATATCTAAGTTAGAGAGAAATTAACGAAGATCACTCCAGTACTGCAGCTTTGCTCTGCCGTGTGCAACTACAAGATATCGCCAGTCGTGTTACACTGGCACCGTAGGTTCGTATAGAGACAATCATGTAAAGTAACAATGAGTTTAACAGAATAATGTCACAAACGAATACTCGACTAATTTCAAAGGCACTATTACTGGAAAGTACAATTTCTTAAAATTAAAATTGAAAATTATGAAAAAAAATCGATAATATCACGACAGTAAATTATAGTATGCATAAGTAAATGGATAACTGGGAAAAAATGTATACGGTACAAAATCAGGGTTTAAATAAATTAACGCAGACCATCGAGTAGTGCTGCCCCGATCTACGGAAAGCAACTGCAAGAACACTCCAGTTTGTGTCGCGCATGGTATCGTACGTGCGTATAGAAACAATCATTTAAAATGACATTAAATTTACCATTAAATCATGAACGTACACCCACGTAATACCATGGGGCACATTTACAGAGAAATTCAATTTTTTAAACTAGAAATTGAAAATTCTGGAGGAAAAAAATGGAAAATATGAAAACAGTAAGTTACAGTACATAGAAGTAAATATAAATCAGCGAAAGATCGCAAACGCTACAACATAGGGTTTTTAGAAATTAACAAAGACCATATACCAGCGTGGCTCCGATCATGTAAACACAATTACAGCATAATTCCAGCTGTGTCATGCAGGAAGCGTAGGCACGTATACAGTCAACCGTATAAAACATCAATATGTATACCAAAATATTGGCATAAACGTACACTCAACAATATCCAGATACACTTTTACTAAGAAATACAATTTTTGAAATTATCATTTGGAATTTTGTGAGAAATTGAAAATATCAAAGCAGTAAATAACGGTATGTAGTATTAAACAGAAAAGCGAACAAAATGCATACGTTACAATACCATGATTAAAGAAATTAAGAAATACCAGCCAGTATTGTCCGTCTGATCTGCCGAACACAACGGCAAGCCCACTCTTGTCTTGTCGCACCTGATGCGTAAGTACGCATACAGGCAATCATATAAAACAACAATAAAATTAGCAAAATATTGCCATAAACGTACACTCACACAATTCCCAAGACACATTTACTGAGAAATACAAATTCTGATACTAAGAATTGGATATCTTGAAGCAAATCGGAAATATCACACGAGTAAATTGCAGTATATTGAAATAAATAGAAAACTGCGAAAGAATGCGTACCGTACAATCTTAATGTTAAAGTAATTAACAATGACCATGCAATATGACATCCTGATCTACAGCACGCAACTACGATACCACTCCAGCAATGTCGGTCTGGAAGAGTACGTGCCCATACAGCCAATCATACGAAGTATCAATGAGGGTAACGAAATAATATCATGAACGTAAACACTACAGATTGCAAAGACACTTTCACTAAGTCACACAATTTCTTCAAACAAGAAATGAAAATTTTGAAAAAATCGAAAATATTATAACATTAAATTACAGTATGTGTAAATAAATGGGAGAATTGGTGAAAAATGCATACGGTTCAAAAGCAGGGTTAAGGAAATTAACATAGACCATACAGTAGTATACCTCCGATCTCCCGTACGCAACTACAAGCCCTGGCCAGTCGTGTAGCTCCGACAGCGTAGGTGCTTATACAGATAATCATATCAAATAACATTGTTTCTAACAAGACAATGTCATAAACGCGTACGCTCAATTAATTTCAACGGCACTTTTAGTAAGAAATACATTTTTTTTTACATGAAATTTGAAAATTTCGAAGAGGAACGAAAATATAACAACTGTAAATTACAGTATCAATAAATAAATAGAAAACTGGGACAGAATGCGTATGATACAAAATAAAGGATATGGAATTAACTGAAGCCATACAGAAAGGCCACTTCCAGCTGCCGTGTACAAATACAAGACCTCGATATTCGTCTTGCTCCGGCTGGGTTGGTACGAATACCGACAATATTATAAAATAGCAACAAGCTTAACAAAATACTGGTATAAACGTAAGCTCAACTAATTCAAAAGGAACTTTTACAAAGAAATACAAATATTTCAGATAAAAAGTTAGAATTTTGTAATATATCGAAAGTATCATAATATTAAATTACAGTATATATAAATAAACGGAAAACTGGGAAAAGATGCATACGGTACAATATCATGGCAATAGTAATTTCGGATGACCATCAAGTTGTGTCGATCCCATCTACCGAACGCAACCACAAGACGACTCCAGTGGTATCGTGCCGGCAGCAAAGGTACATATGGAGCCAATCATATAATACAACTGGTAATATAATAAAATATTGTCACAAACGTATGCTCGACTAATTCCAAAGGTACTTTTCTTGTACGATTCAATTTCTGAATTTAAACCTTGAAATTAAAAAAAAAAAATCGAAAATATCGTAACAGTATATTACCGTTCGAGTTCAGAAAAAGAAATGAGTCTCCATTTCAGTGACGGGCACCTTAACTTCATATGTGCATTAGAAGGTCGAACGTCAAACCATCCGAGAACGTTACCACCTCATTTTAGAGACGAACAGCCATGTGAATAACTCCACCTATCCTGAGATTCCGAAAGTCAAGTGAAGAATTCCGGGAGTAAATACGATATACCGTATTGGCATCGTACACCCTATTTCATGGTATAAATATTAATGTCCAGAGTCAAAGCTTTGTAGGAGGTTACGTATTGATTTAGTGTCAGACATCATAGATAGGCCTTACCTTCTGAGAAGCGAACCCGCTGAAGTAAGAGTATATATTCGTGTTCAGAGGTCAAATTAGTATACATTTTAGTGACTAGCACCTTCCATTCATGTTTGAATTAGGAGGTCGAGTGCCGAAATGCTAAGCCAATAGTTTAGTCTATCCTAAGAGTGCAAGAGTCAAACCAGTTGTGACGTGATTAAATGCACTCTACTGGCAATAGATATCTTAAATCGCGGATTGAATTTAAAGTAGGGAGTTAAAAATTTAGAGACCGTTACCAATCGATATATAGTCAAACGCCTTATTGATGGCCTCATCCACCGAAAGCCTATCCCGCTGTATTGAGAGTATAACGTCGTGTTCAGGGAAACAAATTAATTTACAAATTAGTGACGGTCACCATAATTTCATGTATTACATATCAAATCCGGGGTCAAACCGTTGGAGAATGTTACCAGTTTCTTTTAGAGACGACTGACTAAGTCCATAGTTTGACGTATTCAAATATTCTATGAGTCAAACCATGTACTCCCGGAGTAAATGCTACTAATTTGCTACCTTGAACACTGAGAGAGACACTTGCTGCAGCGGTTTGGGCTTCTCGGAAGGTATGGCCCCAGGTAAAAAGTTTGACTCTAAATTAAAAGATAAAGCTCTATAACCGTTGGACGCTCTACCATCATATTCATACCGTGAAATAAACTGTCTATTGCCAATATTGTCCAGCAGATGTGCTCCTGGAGTACCTGGTTTTACTTTCAGAATAATAGGATAGCAAGTTCTATTGTCTCAGCCGTTCCACTTTCAGCGAACGTGGCAAAGGTCTCCACGGTTTGACCCGAGATCTTCTAATTCTTGCACGGAACAATGGTGCCCGTCTATATTATGTATACTAATGTGCTTCTCTGGTAACGAAGTAATACTCTCGATGCAGCGGATGAAGTTCGCGGAAGGTGAGGCCTTCGATGAAACGTTTGACTTTACGCTAATTGGTAACTATATTGAACGCTCTACTTTGATATTCCAACCGTGAATTAAGGTGTCTATTGCCAATACTGTTCAGCGGTCATAGTTCAGGAATACCTGGTTTGACTGTACCAACCACCGGATAGGTGAAGCCATTGGCGTAGCAGTTTGTGCCTAACAGAAGGTGGCAAAGTTCCCGAGCTGTTTAACGCATGATCTACTAATACATACATGAAGCTAATGTGCCCGTCAATGAAATTAATACTAAGTTCCTTCTAAGAACCCGAAGTTATACTCGCTCTAAAGCCGTTCAGATTTGCGGATGTAGACGCCTCCGGTAAACGTTCCACTTTGTACAAATCGGTATCGTTCTTTAACGGCTTGGCACCCTACTTTAATATTCAAGCCGCGAATTATGGTGTTTTTTGCTAATACGGTTCAGCAGATTTACTCACTGTATACCTGGCCTGGCAGTCGGTATCACTAGATAGGTGAAGCCATTCACATTGCCGTTTGTTTCTAAAAACGGTGGTGTCGTTTTCCAACGGCTTTGCTGTCGATTGTTATATTTATTCTTGAAAATGTGGTGCCCGTCTGCGTGTATGTCGACTAATTTGTTTCCGTGAACAATAAGCAAGATACTGGATACGGCGCGATCAGTTCTCGGAAGGTAAGGTAATCGGTAAAAATAATGACGTGGATACGGCGCGATCAGTTCTCGGAAGGTAAGGTAATCGGTAAAAATAATGACGTTATACTAATTGATATCGTTCTCAAACGGCTTAACGCTCCGTTTTAATACCCAAGCCGTGAATTATGGCGTCGGTTTCCCACACCGTTTATTGGATTTACTCGCGGAATACTTGGTTTGGCTCTCGGAATCACAGTATAGATGAATCTATTGACTTAGCCGTTCGTCTCTTGCAGAAGCCGTGCAACGATCTCAAGCGTTTTGACCCTAGAACTTCTACTTCATACATGAATTTAATGGTAACGTCACTAAGATGTATACTAACTTGCATCCTTCAACACGATGTTATACTCTCGATACAGCGGATTTGGTCCACGGAAGGTAAGGCCTTCGGTAAAACGTTTGACCACTATAGGTATATGTAACGTTCTACAACGGTTTGACATTGCACTTTAATATTCATACTTTGAATTTAGGAGTGCATTGCCAATCCCGTTCAGCGCGTTTACTCCTGGCATACCTCGATTTAATAAGGAACCACAGGATAGGTGATGCTATGGACGTAACTGTGCGTCCCTCAAAGCAGGTGGTAAGGATCTCGAACAGCTTGTGTCTCGATTTTGCTGTTCATACACAAAAATATGGTGTCCGTCTGCTTAAATGTTTAATAATTTGATTCCACTACCACTATGCAAGACACTCCCTACAGCGGGTTATGCTTCTCGGAAAGTAATGCCCCCGGTAAAATTTTCGTCCTTATACCAATTTCTATCGGTCTCAAACGGCTCGGCGAACTACTTTAATATCAACCCATGATTTAAAGAGTCCAAAGCAAATACTGTTCAGAGGATTGACTGCTCGAATACCTGGTTCAGCTCTCGGAATCACAGGAGAGCAGAAGCTATTGTCATAGCCGTCCCACTCTCAGATAACGTGGTAAAGTTCTATAATGGTTTGATCCTCTATCTTCTTTCCATACGTGAAAGTAAGGAGCGCGTCACTAGAATGACTACTAATTTGTTCTTCTGAACACGATGTTATACCATCGATACAGCTGGTTAGCCTTTCGGAGTGTAAGGTCTCCAGTAAAACATTCGACTTTATACAAATTGGGAACGCACCCAAACAGTTTGACGCTCTACATTAATATTCAACCCGCGAATTAATGTGTCTATTCCCAATACCGATCAGCGGATTTGCGCCCGGAATACCTGCTAATACTCATGCTATCAGAGGTTAGATGATGTTGTATCGAGGTCTTGTAGTTGTACACTGCAGCTCGAAGTGGCATTACTGTATGGTTTCAGTCAATTCCTTATCCATGATTTTGTACCATACGCATTCTGTCACAGTTTTCTATTTATTTATAGATTCTGCAGTTCATTGTTGTTATATTGTCGTTCTTGATCGAAATTTTCAATTTTTCGTCGAAAAAATTGTGTTTGATCGTAAAAAAAAAATTTAATATGATTGTCTGTATACGTACCTACGCTGCCGGAGAGACACTAATGGCGATGTCCTGTATTTTCGTACGACAGATCGAAGCGGCACTACTGGATGGTCATAGTTAATTTCGTTAAACTTAGTTTTGTATGGTATGCATTTAATCCTGGTCATGCATTTATTTAATCATAGACTAATATACTGCTTTCATATCTTCGATTTTTCTTCAAACTTGTCAATTTTCAATTTTGAGAGTTGAATTCCTTAATAATATTGTTTTTTGAGCTAGTTGAGTATACGTTAATGATAATATTATGTTAAACTTATTGTTACTATATATGATTGTCTGTGTACATACCGACGCTTCCAGTGCGACACGACTGGAATGACCACGTAGTTGTGTTCTGTGGATCCGAGCGATGCTACTGTATGGTCTTCGCTAATTTCAATAAGCTGGATATTATACTGCAGAGACCCTGTTGCAGTCTTCCTTGTAGTTTAACTAACTGTATTTTACTGGTATGGTATATTCAATGTTTCTTAATATTTTTAGTTTAAAGGATTGTGTTTCTTAGCAACAGCGTCATTGGTACTAGATGAGTGTACCTTTACGTCAACATTTTGTTAAACTTATTATTTTTTTATACGATGGTCTATATATACACCAAAGCTGTTTGAGGGACACGACTGTCAAGCCCTTGTAGTAGCGTACGGCAGAACGAAGCGGCAGTGCTGGATGGTCTGCGATTTTGTCATTAACCTTCCTTTTGTAACGTATGCATTTTTCCCAGTTTCCCATTTATTTATACTCACTGCAATTTACTGTTATGATATTTTCGATCATTTTCAAAATTCCCGATATTTAATTTCACGCGTTATATTTTTTGGAAGAAGTGTCATTGGAATTGGTTAAGTGTACGTTTATACCGATATTTTGTTGAATTTGTTGTTGTATAATGCGATTGTTTGTACACGAACATACGCTGCAGCTCGACACGACATTGTTAATATGATTAACCATAATAATGTGCCGTAAGAATTCTTTCTCAGTTTTCTATTTACATGTACATACTCTAACTTATAGTTATGATATTTTCGATTTTTCTCATAATTTCCAGGCATTAATTTGAAAAATTGTATTAATGAGGAATCATGTCTAATGAATGAGCTGTGTGCAGCATTATGACATTGTTTTATTATACTTATTGTTATTGTATATGATTGTTTCTATACGTACTTACGCTACCGATACTACACAGTAGGAATTATTCTGTATATGCGTTCAACAGATCCGGGCGACACCACTAGATGATCCTCGTAAATTTCATAACCAGGGCTTTGAGCAGTATGCATTTTATCCCAGCCATCCATTTATTAGCACATACTGCAATTTACTTTTACCATATTTTCGATTTGTTTCGTTACTTCCAGTCTATAAGTTCAAAGACTTTATTCTTTAGGAAAAGTGTCTATGGAATTAGTTGAGTTTACATTTAAGACATTATCGATTTATGCCACTTCATATTTTATATGATTCTGTGTATTGATACCTCGCTTACCGCGCGACACGAGTGGAGTGGTCTTGTAGTTGCGATCGGTACATCGGATCGACACTACTCCATGATTTTCGTTAATTTCTTCAACCATAATACAGTACCGTATGCATCTCTTCCCTGTCTTACATTTATTTTTACATGCTGTATATTACGGTTATGATATTATCGATTTTTTCATAATTTCCAGTTTTTAAATAAAAAATTTGTACTTCTTAATTAAAGTGCTTTACAATTGGATAAGTCTACATTCATGCAAATATTTCTTTTAATTTTCTTTTATATAATATGATTGTCTGAATACAAACCTACGCTTCTGGAGCAACACGAATTGAGTGGCCCTGTAGTTGCGTTCGGTAGGTGGGAGCTACTCCACTGTATGGTCTTTGTTAATATCAATATACACAATATAGTACCGTAACCATTCATTCGCAGTTTCCTGTTCATTTCCATGCATTTGTTCCCAATTTTTACTTTATTTATACATTATGCAATTTATTGTCCTAATATTTTCGATTTTCTTCCAAATTTTCAATTTTTATTATAAGAAATTCTATTTCCTAATAAAGGTGTCTTTGTAATTACTTAAGTGTACGCTCATGTCATTTATTTGTTACATATTGCTATTCAATATGACTATCTTTATGCGAACCAACGTCCCCGAACCAACACCAATGGCGAGGACTTGCAGTTGCGAACGCCAGATCGAAGCGGCTCTACTGGATGGTCATTGTTTATTTCTTTATCCATAAGATTGTCCCGTATGCATTCTTTTGCAATTTTCTATTCATTTCTGCATACTGCATTTTACTCTTACGATTTTTTCAATTCTATTCAAAATTCATAAATTTAAATACAAGGACCTGTATTTTTCAGTATACGCGTCTTTTGAATTTGTTGAGTTTATTTTTATGAAAATATCTTGTTAAGCTCTTTGTCATTTTACACGGTTGTCTGTATACGTACCTTCGGTGTACTAGCGACACGGCTGAAGTGGTCTTGTAGTTGCGATCGCCAGATCGAAGCGGCATACAGCATGATCTTCGTCAACCTATTTAACCACAATATTGTACCGCATGTAATCTTTCACAAATTTCTATTTACTTCTGCATACTGCAATTTACTGCTATGATGTCTCGACCTCTCTCATAATTTCCAATTTTAATTTTAAAAGTTGTATTTCTAGGGAAATGTTTCTTTGGAATTAGTTGAGTGTACATATATGACAATTTTCTGTCAAGGTTGCTGATACATTATATGATTGTCTATATGCGTACCTACGCGATCGGTGCGACATGGCTGGATTGGTTTTGTAGTTCTGTTCGCTAGATCGGAGCGACAGTGCCGCTAGGTCTTTGTTAATTTCTTTGACCTTGATATTGAACCGATTGCATTCCTTCTCTGTTTTCTGCTGACGTGTACATACTGTAATTTGCTGTTACATTTTTGATATTTTTCAAAACTTCAAATTTTCAATTTCAGAAATTGTATCGTACATGAAAAGTGCGTTTGTTGCAGTTGCGTTCGGAATATCGGAGCGCCAGTGCTGTATGGGCTTTGATAATTTCTTTGACCTTGATACTGTACCGTGTGCATTATTTCGCTGTATTCTGTTTATGTCTACATACTGTAATTTACTGCTGTAATATCTCCAATTCTTTTTAAAATTGCCAACTTTTGGATTAAAAAATTGTATTTATCAGTGAAAGTGTCTTTGGAATTAGTCGAGTGTACGTTTTTGCATATATTATCATGAAACTTATTTTTATTTTACATAATTGTCTTTATACGTACATACGCCTCCGGAGCAATGCGCCTGTTATGGTCTTGCAGGTGCATTCGGCATATCGGACCGATACTACGGTATTACCTTCATTAATTTCTCTATCGCTGATATTGTGCCGAATGCATTCTTTCGATATTCACTATTTATTACTACATTCTGTGATCTATTGTTATGATATTTCCGACTTTATTCAAACCCTCCAATTTTTCATTTCAGAAATTGTATCTTTTAAGAGAAGTGAAAATATCACAGCAGTAACTTACAGCATGTAGAAATAAATGAAAAACTGGGAAAAAATTCTTACTGTACAATATAAGGTTAAAAACATTATCGAAGATCATCCAGTAGTGTCGCTCCGTTCTGACGTACGCAACTGCAAAGCCACTACAGCCGTGTCTTTCCTGAAGCATCGGCGCGCATACAGGCAACCGTATTAGTTAACAGTAAGTATAGCAAAATATTATCATAATCGTACACATAACTAACTCCATAGATACCTTTCATAGGAAATACAATATTTTAATTAAAAATTGGAAGCATCGGAGGAAATGTAGGTTATCGTAATAGTAAATTACGATATTTGTAAATAAACAGAGAATTGGGAAGGACTGAATATCGTACAATATTGTTTTAAGTGGAATCAAGGACAACCATCCAGATATGCCGCTTAGATCTACCATACGCGACTACAATACCTCGCCGGTCGCGGTGCTCCGGCTGCGTGGACACCTATACGGCCAATAATGTAAATCTACGATAGGTTTAGAATAATATCTCGTCAAACGTACACTCAACAAATTCCATAGACACTACATCTAAGATATACAGTTTTTAAAATTAAAGACTAAAAGTTATGAAACAAATCGAAAATACCCTAAAAGTCAATTGCAGTATGGAGAAATAAATAAAATCCAGCCTATCAGTGCTTACGCTACATTGGAAAGGACGAAGAAGAAACAAGGGCCATACGCTATTGTCGCTTCCGATCTGCCTACGCAACTACAACGGATCCACATTCGAGACGCACCGGCAGCGTAGATACATGAACAGGCAATCAAATAATACAGGCAACAAGTTGTCCTAAATAATGTCATAAACGCACACTCAACTAATTCCAAAGACACCTTTACTTTGAAGAAATTTGTGAATTTAAAAATTAGAAACTATGAGAAAAGCGGACAATATCAAAACACTAAATTACTGTATGTACAAATATTATACACGTATTCAGACAATCATATAAGATAACAAAGAATTTATCACAATATTGTCATAAGCGTTCACACAACTAATTCCGAAAGGCACATTTACTAATAAATACAATTTTCTAAAATGCAAATTGAATATTGCGGAAAATATCGAAAATATCATAACACTACATTTCAGTTTGTACAAATAAATGGAAAAATGGGAAAAAATGCATAAGAAACAATATCGAGGTTGGAGAAATTAACGATAATCATACAGCAGTGTCGCTACGATGTACCGAACGCAACTGCAAGTGCTCTCCAGTCGTGTTGTTCCGTCAGCTTAGGTACGTATACAGACAATCATACACAATAACAGTTAGTTAAACAAAATAATGTCATAAGTGAACACTCACCTGTTTCCAAAGACACTTGTATTCAGAAATACAATTTTTCCAACTAGCCATAGACAATTTCGAAACAAATTGTAATGACCATGACAGTAAATTGCAGTATTTATATATAAATATAAAAATATGTAATAATTGCTTGCGTTTCAAGATCACGCCTTAGGCAATTAATGGAGAACATACAGTAGTGTTGCTCGATCTGCCGTTCCATCATTCAATGATCAAATATTATAGCAGGAGATCAAGCCATTGTAGAACTTTACCCTTTCATATACAGTCTAACTTTTTACCGTAGGCCATTCCATCCGAGAAACAAGCCCGCATTATTGAGGGCATTACTCCGTGTTCCGAGAAGCAAATTCGTAGACTTTTTAGTGACGGGCACCTTAATTTCGTGAATGCATTAGAAGATCGGAACACAGACTGATCATGAAAATTACCGCCCCTTTGAGCGTGGAACGGCCAAGTGAATAACTTCACCTGTCCCGAGATTTCGAGCGTCAACCCAGAAAAACGGAGAAGTAAGTCCTCTAAACCGAATTGGGAGTAGACACCTTATTTCGCAGTTTGAATATTAATATAGAGCGTCAAACTGTTTGAGAGCGATACCAATTGGTATAATGTCAAACGTTTTAGCGACGACCTTACCCCCCGAAAAACTAACCCGCTGCATCGAGAGTATACCTTCGCAATCAGAGTTACAAATTAGTTTATATTCTTATGGCGGGCTCCTTAATTTCAGGTATGAATAAGAAGATGGTGGGTCAAACCGTTCGCGAATGTTTCCACTTTCCTTGATTCCTTGAGAGTCGAACCGCTGAGTCAATAGCATCAACTATACTTGCGATTCCGAGAGTCAAGCCTGTTATTCCAGGAGCAAATTTGCTGAACAGTATTAGCAATGGAGACCTCTTTACACCATATTAATTAACAGCTACTTCTATCCGGTGATCCCGTGAGTCAAACCGGGTAATCCGCGTCTAATCCTGCTGTACAGTGTTGCCATTAGACTCGAAATTTTGCGGTATGGATATTAAGGAACGGAGTCAAAGCGTTCTAGAATGTTACCTATTGCTCAATTGTCAGACTTTTTACAGTAGGACCTATTTTCCTGGAAGCTATCACGTAGTATAGGGATTGTGTCTTCGTTTTCCGAGAAGCGAATTAATATACATTCTAGTGACGGGCACAATAATTTCATGTATGAATAAGAAGATCGGGCGCCAAACCATTCGCGAAGGTTACCATCCGCCTTTTGAGTCGAACGGTGAGGTCAACAGTTTCAACTATCCTGTAATTCTGTGTATAAAGCCAGGTACTTCGGGAGTACTTCTGCTGAAGAGTGTTGGCAATCGACATATTAATTCACGGTTTAAATACTAATGTAGGGCGTCAAACCGCATTAGAGCGTTACCAATTGCTACAAAGTCAAACGCTTTACCGAAGACATTACCTTCTACGAACATCACCTGCATCATCGAAAGTATATGTTCGTGTTCAGAGATAGAAATTAGTATTTATTTCAGTGCGGGGCACGTTAGCTTCATGTGTGAATTGGAAGATCGATAGTCACACCGTTCGAGAACATTGACACATTCTGTGAAAAACGAAAAGCTAAGTCTATAGCTTCATCTATCCTGTGATTCTGGTAGTCAAACCAGGTATTCCACGAGCAAACTCCTGTACAGTATTGGCAATAGACACCTTAATTCACGGATTGAATAATAAAGGCGGGAGTCAAACTGTAGAAGAACGTTACGTACAGTAATAAAGTCAAACCTTTTACCGAAGGCCATACCTTCCGAGAAGTCCAACCTGTTGCAGCAAGTGTCATGCTCTGTGTTCGCGGTAGCAAATTAGTAACATTCACTCCGGGAATACATGGTTTGCCTCTCCGAATATTGGAATACGGCAAGCTATGTACTTAGTAGTTCGACTCTCAAAGAAGGTGGTAACGTTCTCGAGCGGTTTGATGCTGGATCTTATAAACACTACATTAAATTATGGTGCCCACCGTTAAAATGAATACTAATGTGTTTCTCTGAACTCAAATTTATACCCTCGATATGGAGGTTTACATTCTCTGCCCGTATGACTTTCGGTAAAAGGTTTAACTACATACAAGTAGGTAACGCTCTAAAACGGTATGTCGGTCTGCTTTAATATTGATTCCGAGAATTAAGGATTCTATTGCCAATATGGTACGGGGCACTTACTCCCAGAGTGCCTATTTTGTCTCTCGGGATCATAGAATACGTGAAGCTATCCGTTCGAATCCGAAGGAATGTGTTACCGTTCTAGCGTAGTTTGACTCTCGATTTTGCTATTCAGACACGAAAATACGGTATCCGCCAGCTATAATGACTACTATCTTGTTTCCGTGAGCACTAAGCATGACACTCGCTAGTTCGGTGTTCGTTCTAGGTCGATAAGTTATTCGATAAAAGGTTTGACTTTATACCAGTTGGTGGCGAACTCGAACGGTTTGACGCTCAACTTTAATATCCATACAATGAATTAGTGTGCCTATTGCCAATACAGTTCATCGAACATTCTACAGGAATACCTTGTTTGACTCTCGTAATCACAGGATTGGTGCAGCTATTGACTTAGCCGTATGATACCCAAAGAAGGTGGTAACGTTCTGGAATGGTTTTGACACTTGATCTTCTATTTCATACATGAAATTAAGGCGTTCGTCTCTAAGATGCATACTATATTGCTTCTTTGAGCATGAAGTTATGGTGTCGACAAAGCGGGATAGCTTTTCGGAAGATTGTGTATTCAGTACAAATTTCGACTCTAAACCAGTGTGTAACGTTCTACAACGGTTTGACTCTGTACCTTAGAATTTAAACTGTGAATTAATGTGTCCATTGCCAATACCATACTGCAGATAGTCTCGCGGAATTCTTGGACTGTCTCGCGGAATAGCAGGGTAGGTGGAAATGTTGACGTAGCAGTACGACTCTAAAAAAAGATGCAAACGTTGTCGAAAAATTTGACTTCCGATTTTGTTATTCATACATGAAACTGAGGTGTCTGTCTTCTGAAATGTCTACTCATTTGCTGCTGCGAACACAAGGCTAGGCACTCGCAACAGCGAGTTAGGTTCTCGGAAGGTAAGGTGTTGTGTAAAAAGTATTACTTTGTTTTAGTTGATAATGTTTTCCGGCGGTTTGACACTGTGCCTTAATACCTATACCGTGAATTATGGTGTGTGTGGCCAATACTCATCAGAGGATGTACTCCCGGAATACCTGGTTTGACTGTTGCATGGACAGAATAGGTGAAGTTACTGACTTGGCAGTTCGACTGTCAAAGATACTGTTGTGTTAGATGTTCGAATTTCAAGGAAGGTTGTCACGTTCACGAACCGTTTAACCCTGGATAATCGAATTATCACACGATACAAGGGTGCCCGTCCCTGAAAGGTATACTAATTTGCTTCCCTCAACACTAGATTATAATCTAGATACAGCGGGTCAGCCTCCCGGAAGCTATTTCATTCGGTAGAATGCTTGACTCCATACCAATAATTATCGTTGCACAACCGTGTGCCTCTATACTATAATATATATATACCAGCAAGTAGGGTTTTTAGTGCCGATACTGCACTGAGCATTTACTCCCGGAATACCCGGTTTGACTCTCGGAATCATAGGATAGGTGAAGCTATTAACTTAGCCGTTCGACGTCAAAAATGGTGGTAACGTTCTCACACTCGTTCTTCTGATTTATACATGAAATTACGGTGACCGTCGACAAAATGTAAATTAAATTGTTCCTCTGGATACGATGATATACTCCCGATACAGCGGATTAGGCTTTCGGAGGGTATGGCCTTCAGTAAAACGTTTGGCTTTATTCCAATTGGTAAGGTTCTCAAACGGGCTGCCTCTGTTCTTTATTATTCATTGCGTGAATTCAGATGTCCATTGCCAAATGCGTTCAGCGTATTTACACAGGAACAACATGGCTTGAATCTTGGTGCCACATTATAGTTGAATCAATTGTCTTAGTTGTGCGACTCTCAAAGAAGGTAGTAACTTTCTCGAACGGTTTGACCATCGATCTTCTAATTCATACATGATGTTATGCAGCCCATCACTGAAAATGCGTACCAACTTTCTTTCTCTGAACACGACCTTATACTCTCGATAATGGCGCTGGCGTTCATGGAAGGTAAGACCTTCGATAAAACGTTTGACATTTATATACATTGATATCGTTCACAATCGGATTGACGCCGTACTGGAATATTCAAACCGTGAAATATGGTGTCTATTGCCAATACTCCTCTGCGGATTTACTACAGGAACACTCGGTTTGACTCTCCGAATCACTGGTTAGGTGAAGCTATTGATTTAGCCGATCATTTTACACAGAGGGTGGCCGGTTTAATCTTCCATCTTTAAATTCATCCATTAAGTTAAGGTGCTCGTCACTAAAATGTACAATAATGTGTTTCCCTAAACACGTAGCTATACTTTCGAAACGGAGGGTCAGATTCCTGGACGTTAAGGCCATCGGTAAAGAGTTTGACTTGCTACCAAACGGTATCATTGAATCTTACCTCATGGTATGAATATTAAAGAACAGAGCTAAACCGCTAGATAACGTTACCAATTACTGTAACGTCATACTCCATACCGGGTACCTTACCTTTCGAGATAATAACCCGCTGTATCGTGGGTATAACTTCGAGATCAGGGAAAGAAGTAAGTGGACATTTTACCAGGCGGACACCTTAATTCTATGCATGAATTAGAAGATCGGGGGTCAAACCGTTCCAGATTCTTACCACCTTCTTTGAGTTTCGAACGGCTGAGTCAATAGCTTCACCTATCCTGTGATTCCGAAAGTAAAACCAGGTATCCCGCGAGTAAATCCACTGATCAGTTTTGACAAAAGACATCTTTATTCACGGTTTGAATATTAAAGTATTGCGTCAAACCGTTTGAGAGCGTTACCAATGGGTATAACGATAATCGTATTACCGGAGTCCTTGCCATGCGAAAAACTAATCCGCTGCATCGGGAGTGTGACTTCTTGTACATGGAAACAAATTATTCTAAATCTTAGTGACAGGCACCATAATTTCATTTATTGTATAGAAGATCGTGGGCCAATATCGTTAGAGAACGATACCACCTCCTTCGCAAGCCGATGGGCAAAGTCAAGAGCTTCACCAATACTGCGATTCCAAAATCCGAACTGGGTGTACTGGGGAGCAAATCCGTTGTTCAGTATAGGCAATGGACACCTTAATTCGAGTTATGAATATCAACATACGGAGTCCAGCTGTTGGAGGCCATTACTAATTGGTATAAAGTCCTTCTTTTTGCCGAATACATTACCTTTCAAAACGCATCACGCAGTATTGAGTGTCGTGCTTAGTGCTCTCGAAAGCAAATTAGTAGACATTATTGCAGAAGCACACCTTATTTTCGTGTATGAGTTAGAAGACCGAGTGTCAAATATTTCGAGATCGTTCCCACCTTCTTTGGGAGTGGCATAGCTACGTCAATACCTTCAACTGTCCTGTGATACCGAGAGTCAAACCAGTCATTCCGGGAGCATATCCGCAGGTCAGTGTTGGCAATAGACACCTTAATTCACGGTTTGAATATTAAAGTAGAGCGTCAGTCCGTTTGAGAGTGTAACAAATTTGAATATAGTCATACGTCTTACCGAAGTCCTTACATTGTGCGAACCTGACCAGCTTAATCGAGAGTGTAACATCGTTATCAGTGAAAGAAGTTAGTATTAATTTCAGTGTCGGGCACCTTAACTTCATGTATGAATTAGAATATCGAGCGCCAAACCTCTAGAAAACGTTGCCACCTTCTGTGAGTGACGAACGGCTATGTCAGTAGCTTCACCTATCGTGTGATTCTCATTGCCAAACCAGGAATTCCGGGAGCATGTTATGTGAACGGTATTAGAAATAGACACCTAAATTCACGGTTTGTATACTGAATTGGGGTGTCCATCCATCTGAAATGGTTACAGTGGCTATAAAGTCATACATCTTACCGAATAACCAACCCTCCGTACGCCAACTAGCTGTATCGGGGGTGTAACGTAGTGTTCAGAGGGACGAATTATTATACATTTTAGTGGCGGTACCATAATTTCATGCATGAGTTTGGAACTCGAGGGTCAAGCATTTGAGAACGTTACCACCATCTTTGAGAATCGAACGGCAACAACAGCAGCTTCGCCTAGCCTTTGATTCCGAGAGTCAAACCAGGTTTTCTGTGAATAAATCTGCTGTTCAGTATGGGCATTGGGCGCCCTATTTCACGATATTCATATTATAGCGCACAGTCAAACCGCAGTAGCACGTTACCTATTGGTGTACAGTTCTAATTTTAGCCGAAGTCCTTACCTTGCGTGTAGCTAAACCGCTGTATCGACAGTATAACTTCGAGTATAGAGAAGCAAATTTGTTTACATTTTAGTGACGGACCCCTAAATTTCATGCACGTGTTAGAAGATCCTGGGTCAAACAGATAAAGAACGTTACAACCCTATTTGAGATTCGAACGGCCAAATTAATGGCATCTCCTTTCCTCTGATTCTGAGAGTCATACCAGGTATTCCGTGCCTAATCCGCTGAACAGTATAGGCCATAGACAGTTAATTTCATGGTAAGAACATTAGAGTAGAGCATCAAATCGTTGTACAGCTTTACCTATTCGTATAGAGTCAAACCTTTTTGCGGAGGCCTTACCTACCTTGAACGTATCCCGCCGTATAGGGAGTATAACCTTGTGAACAGAGGAACATATTAGCATTCGTATTAGTGACGGGCGCCGTAATTTCATGTACAAGTTACAAGATCGAATGCCAACAGCTTCACCCATCCTGCGGTTCAGAGAGTCAAACTAGGAATTCCGGGAGAAAATGCGCTGAATGGAATTGGCAATAAACAAATTCAATACCGGTTTGAATATTGGAATATCAATCAAACCGTTTGAGAACGTTACACCACTCTTTGGAGTCGGACGGATAAGTCAACAGCTTCACCTATCATTGGAATCCGAGAATCAGACCAGGTATTCCGGGAGTACATACGCTGTGCAGTATTGGCAATAGAAACCATAATTCATGGTTTGAATATTAAAGCAGGTCTTCAAACCATTGAAGAAAGGCACCCACTTCTATAGATGTATATCTTTTACCGAAAGCCTTACCTTCCGAGAAGCTAACCCGCCGTATTGAGAGTATAACTTCGAGTTCAGATAAGGACATTTGTATATATTTTAGTGATGGGCGTCACTATATCGTGTATGAATTTGAAAATCGGGTGCCAAACCAATCGATTACACAGTATTTAAGATTCGCAAAGATAAGCCAACAGCTTGACCCATCCTGTCATGCTCAGAGTCAAACATATTACTATACACTTTTGTGACGAGGACCTTAATTTCGCATATGAATCAGGTGATCGGGTGTCCAACCGATCGAGAACGTTGCCACACTCTATGAAAGACGAACGTCTAAGACAATTGCTTCACCCATTATGTGATTCGGTGAGCCAAAGCAGGTATTCCGGGCGTAAATGTGCTGAAGAGTATTAGCAATACATATCTTAATTCGGGGAATTAGTATAAAAATAGAGCGCCACAACGTGTGAGAACGTAACTTATGGCTGTAAAGTTAAACGTCTTACCGAATACCTCACCGTCCGAGAAGCTAACCCGACGTATCGAGAGTATTGCTGCGTGTTTAGGGATACAGATCAGTAAACATTTCAGTGACGGGGACGATAATTTCATTACGAATTAGAAGGTCGAGGGGCAAACCGTTCGAGACCGTTACCACCATAAATGAGAATCGAACGTCAGAGTTAATGGCTTCACCTCTCCTTTGATTCCGAGAGTCCAAGCAGGTATTCCGGGCATAAATATGCTGAATGGTATTGGTAATAGATACCTCAGTTCCACTAATGAATTGCAAAACCGGGAGTCAAGCTGATCGAGAACGATTGCATCTTTTTATAGAGTCGTACTGGAATGTCAATAGCTTCACCTACATTGTAATTCCGTGAGTCATACCAGGAATTCCGAGAGTTTATCCACAGTGTAGTATAGGCAATTCACACACTAATTGACTGTATAAATAGTAATGTACAGAGTCGTACCATTGTAGAACGTTACCTACTCTTATAGAGTCAAACTGTTTACTGAACACCCAACCTTCCTAGAACGTATCCCGTTGTATCAAGAGAAATACTTCGTGTTCAGACACGCAAACAAGTATACATTTTAGTGACGGGCACATTAATGTCATGTATGAAATAGGAGATCAAGGGTCAGAGAGTTCGAGAACGTTACCACCTTCTTTGAGAATCGAACTCCTAAGTCATTAACTTCACCAGTCCTATGATTCCGAGAGCCAAAGCAATTATTCCGGCAGTAAATCCACTTAACAGTATTGGCAATAAAATCCTTAATTCACGGTTTGAATACTATCGCCGGAGGTCATAACCAATTCGTATCAAGTCATTCTTTTTACCAAATACCTCCCCTGCGCAGAATATTAACCCGCTGTTTGGAGTGTCTTGCTCGTTGCTGACGGAAACAGGTTAGCGGACGCTTTAGCAGACGGACCCCTTAATATTATGTATGAATAAGCAGATCGAGAGTCAAAGCGTTCGATAACGTTACCACCATTCTTGAGTACCGCACAGGTAAGTCAATAGCTCAATGCATCCCATGACTCCGAGACTCAAACCAGGTATTCCGGGGGTAAATTCACTGAAGAGGATTGGCAAGGCGCACCTTAGTTCACGGTATAAATAGTAATGATAAGAGTCCAATCATGTATAACGTAAACAATATGCATAAAGACAATGTTTTTGCCGACAGCCTTAATTTCCGAGAAGCCTAGCCAGCTGTATCGAGAGTATAACTTCGAGCTGAAAGAAAGATATTTGTATACATTTTAGTAATTGGCATCACACACCATATATCACGGTTTAAATATTAAACTCCAGAGTCAAACCGCTGTAGAACGTTACGAGTTTTCATAGTGTCAAACTTTTTACCGAAGGCGATACCTTCCGAGAACCCATCCTGCTGTAGCGATTGCCAGTCTTAGTGTTAACCGGAACAAATAAGTAGACATTTTAGAAGACGAGAACCTTACTTTTAGTTATGAATAGAATAATGTGGAGCCAAATCGTTCGAGAACGATCACAACTTCTCTGAGAATGGAACCGCGAAGTCAACAGCGACACCCGTGCTATGATTCCGAGTGCTAAGCCAGGTATTCGTGGAGTGAATCCGCTGAACGGTATTGGCAATGGGCACACTAATTCCCATTATGAACATTAGAGTACAGACTCGACACGTAGTATAACGTTTCCTATTGTGATCCTGCTTTGACTCTCCAAGTCACTAGGTAGGTGAAGTTTTCGACTCCGCCTTTCGACTCGCAAAGAGGCTGGTATCGTTCTCGAATTGGTCGTCCATCCACATTTTAATTCATATATGACGTTTAGGTGCCCGTCACTAAAATGTGTACCAATTCGCTTCTCTGAATATGAAGTGGCACTCGATACAGTGGGAAATTTTCACAGAGGGTATGGTATTCAGTAAAATGATTGCCTTTATACCAATTTCTCTCAGTTAATATTCAAACCGTGAATTAAGGTGACTATCACCAACACTGTATTGCGCATAAACTCTCGGAACATCTGGTTTCACTGTTGGCATCGCAGGATATGTGGAGACATTGACATAACTTCCCGAATATCATAGAAGGTGGAAACGGTCTTGAACGGCTCGACCTTCCTCCTTCCAATTCAAGCACATAATTAGTGTGATCGTCTCTAAAATGTATACTAATGTGTTTCTCTAAACACGAAGCTATGCTCTCGATACGGCGGGTTATATCCTCGCACGGTAAGCCTTTCTGTAAAACGATTGGCTATATAGCAATTGGTAACGTTCTTCAACGGTTTGACGGTGTGCTTCAATATTCAAATCTTGAATTAAGATGTATACTGCCAAATGGTTCAGAGCAATTACTCCCGAAGCACCTGGATTGGCTCTTGGAGTCACAGGATGCATAAAGGCATTGACTCAGCGGTTCGACTATCAAAGGGGATGATAACGTTCTCGAAAGGTTTGATCCTGGATCTTGTAATTCATACATGAAATTAAGGTACCCCTCACTAAAATATATAGTTATTTGCATCTCTGAACCTGATGCTATACTGTCGATACGGCAGGATTTGTTCTCGGAGGGTAAGGTCTTCGGTAACAGAGTATGATATTATATTATACCAATTCGTAATGCTCGACAACGGATTGACTCTGCACTTTAATATTTATACCGCGAGATAGGATGCCTAAATCCAATACTGTACAGCGGATTTATGGGGTAATACCTGATTTGAATTTCCGAATCACAACATAGTTGAAGTTATTGACTTAGACGTTCGATCCCAAAGGAATGGGGTAACCTTCTCAAAGGCGTTGACTTCCGATCTTCTACTTCATAGATGATATCAACGTGCCCGTGGCTAAAATGCATACTAATTTCTTTCCCTGAACACGAAGTTATACTCTCGATACAGCGGGCTAGTTTCCCGGAAGGAACGGCCTTCGTTGAAAAGTTAGACCCTGCATCACTTGGTACCGTCGTACAACGGCTTGACTCCGTACTTTAATATCTATAACGTGAAACAGGGTATATAATGCCATACTGTAACGCGGATTTACTGCCCGAATAACTGGATTGACTCCCGGAATCACAGGATAGGTTGATCTATCGAATTAGCCGTTCAGTTCTGAAGGAAGGTGACATCGTTCTCGAACGGCTTAACCCTCTATCTTCTGATTCAAAGTGGTTTGTTACACGATCGTCTTGTTGATAATAAAATCGAGGTGACCGGCAGAAAAATATTTTTTAATTTCTTCCTCTGAACACGAAGATATACTCTCGATACGACGGGTTAGCATCTTCGAAGGTTGTGCTATCGGTGATATCTTTGAATATATGAGACAATAGTTAACGGTCTACAACCGTGGGACTGTCTGCTTTAATATTGAAACCGTGGATTAAGGTGTCCATTGCAATAGATCAGAGCACTTACTCCTGGGGTGCCTGGATTGACTTTCTGAATCATAGGATAGGTTACATGAAGTTAATGTTCCCGTGGCTGAGACGAGTACTAATTTCTTTCGCTGAGCACGCAGTTATAGTGCTGAAGTTAATGTACTGGTCACTAAAATGTATACTAGTTTGTACCCCTGAACACGGTGTAATACTCTCGATACAGCTGGTGAGTTTTTCGGAGGGTAAGGCATTCTGTAAGAAGCTTTATACTGCACGAATAGCCAATGTCTTACAACCGCTTGACGGCGTGCTTTAACATTCAAACCGTGAATTGAGGTGTCTGTTGCTAATAATGTTCCACAGATTTTCTCCCCGAATTACAGCTTTGACTTTCTGAATCACAAGATAGGAGAAGCTATTGACTTGGTCGATCGAGTCACAACGAAGGTTGTAACGATCTCGAATTGATTGAACCCGGATCATCTAATCCACACATGAAATTAAGGTGCCCCTATCAAAATATCTACTTATATGTTTCCATGAACACTAAACAAGGCAACTCCTACAGAGGGTTAATCTTCTCGGAAGGTAAGACCTTTGGTGAGTATTTGGATTTTAAGGGACTAGGTAAATATCTACAACGGTCGGATGCTCTACTTTAATCACGATAGGTGAAGTTCAGCGGATTGTCTCTCGGAAAACCTGATATGACTATCGGAATAATAGGATAGTTGAAGCTTTTGAATTAGCCGTTCGGTAGGAACGTTTTCTAACGGCTTGACTCCCTATCAATCTTTTCATACATGAAAATAAGGGGTCCGTCTGCTAAAATGCTTACAAATTTGTTTCCGTATTCACGGAGCATGACACACCCTACGGCGAGATATGTTCTATGACGGTAACGTTTTCGGTGAAAAGAGGGATCTCAAACGGCGCATCGCAATATTTTAATATTGAAATCGTGATTTAAGGCGTCTATTGCCAATACTGTTCAGATGATTTACTCCTGGAATTCCTGGCTTTACTCGCGGAATCACACGATTGGTGAAGCTACTGCCTTAGCCGTTCGATTTTAAGGAATTTAGTATCGTTTTCGAAAGGTTTGACACTCAATCGTGCAATTCATACATGGAGTCAAACCGCCGCTCATCATTATCAATTAAAATAATGTAATTCTTTTATACCAATACATTACATTACCATCCGAGAACCTATCCCGCTGCAGCGAGTGTCTATCTTAGTTTGCACGGAAGCAAATGAGTAGCATTTCAGCAGACAGACACTTTAGCTTCACGTATGAATAGAAAAATTAAGTGCCGAGCTGTTCGAGATCATTAGCACCTAGTTTTGGTGTCGTACGGCTAAGCCAATAGTTTCACGTATACTTTGATTCCGATGGTGAATCCAGGTACTCCGCGTGTAGATCCGCAGTAGAGTATTGGTAATAGTACCTTAATTTACGGTATAAATAGTGATATACAGATTCGAACCATCATAGAACGTTACCTACTGGTATGGGTTTAAACAATTTACCGGAAACCTTATCCTCCGAGAACCTAACAGTCTGAAGCGACTGTCTAGAGAATGTTCGCGAAAACAAATGAGGACACATTTTAGCGGACGGACACCTCACGTTTGTGTGTAAATATCAGCACCGAGAGTCAAAGCGTCCGAGAACGTGACCATCATCCTTGAGGTTCGTGCGACTAAGTCAATAGCTTCACCTAGCCTGCGATTCCGAGAGTTAATGTTGGTATTCCTGGTGTAAATTCGCTAAACAATATTGGCAGTAGACACCTTAATTCTCGGTTTGAATATTCAAGTAGTGCGTCAAGCAATTTGAGAGCGCTACCGATTGGTATAAAGTCAAACGTTTTACCCAAGGCCGTACCTTCCGCGAACCTCACCCTCTTCATCGAGAGTATAACTACGTGTTCAGAGAACGAATTTATTATTGATTTCAGTGACGGGCACCATAATTTCGTCTATGCAACGGAAGATCGGGGGCCAAACTGTTCAAGAACGTTAGCACCTCCTTTGAGAGTTGAACGGCTAAGTCAACAGCTTCACCTACCCCGTGCTCCCGAGAGTCAAACCTGGTATTCCAGGATTAATTCCGCTGTATATAGTTGGCATCATACAACCTATTTCACGGAGTAAATATTAAACTCCAGATTCGAACCATTGTAGATGGTTACGAATTAGTATCGAGTCAAACTTTTTACAGAAGACCTTACCTGCCGAGAAGCTATCCCGCCTTATGGTCAGTATAACTTCGTGTACAGCGAAGCTAATTAATATCCATTTGAATGACAAGCACCTTAATTTCATACATGAATTAGAAGGCCGAAAGTGGACCCTTTCGGGAACGGTACCGCCTTCCTTGAGAGCCGATCGACAAAGTCAATAGCTTCAACTATTCTGTAATTCTGAGAGAGAAACGAGGTATGCCGGGAGTATATCTGCTTAATAGTAAAGGCACTAGACACCTTAATACACAGTAGTAATATTAAAGAAGAGCGTCACTCCATTTGAGATCGTGCCGAATTGGTATAGAGTAAAACCGTTTACAGAAACCCATACATTCCAAGAAAGTCATCCACTGTAGCGTGAATATGTCTTCGTATTCAGTGAAATCCATTAGTATATATTTTAGTTACGGTCACCATAATTTCATGAATGAATTGGAATATCGAGTTTCAAATTGTTCGGAATCGTGATCACCGTCTTTGAGATTCGTGCGGCTAAGTCAATAGCGTCTCCTATCCTGTTATACCGAGAGTCAATCCAGCTATACCCGGAGTATATCCGCTGAGAAGTATTGGCAATAGGCATCGTAATTCGTAGTATAAATATCATGGTACTGAGTCAAACCGTCGGCGAAAATTACCAATTCGTATTAAGTCATTCCTCTTACAGTATACCTTACCACCCGAGAATCTTAACCGCCGTATCGAGAGTATAGCTACGTGTTTAGGGAACACAGATTAATGTACATTTCGGGGACGAACTCCTTAATCTGATGCATGAATTAAAAGGTCAAGGGTCAAATCGCTCGAGATCATTGCCACCTTCTGTTAGAGTCGGGAGGCTAACTCAAAAGCTTCACCCATCCTGATATTCCGAGAGTCAAACCTGGTATTCCGAGAGTAAGTGCGCTGTACAGTATTGGCAATAGTCACGTTAATTCACACTTTGAATATTAAAGTTGACAGTCAATTCGTTGGAGAACATAACCTATTTTTATAAAGTCATACTCCTTATCGAATACTTTTCCATCCTAGAACCTAACCCGCTGTATCGAGTATCATACTTAGTGCTGGTGAAGCTAGTCATTAGATTTTCAGTAGACAAACAGCTTTGTTTCATGTATGAATAGCATGATCGATGGTGAAACCGTTGCAGATTCCACTTTCTGTGAAAGCCACACATCTAAGACAATAGCTTCTCCTATTGATTGCGTGAGTCAAACCACGTTTTTTAGGCATAAATACGCTGAACAATATTGGCAATAGATACCGTAATTCACAGCATGATTATTAAGGTTGAGAGTCAAACCATCGGAGAGTATTATCAATTGGTTTAGTGTCTTTCTTTTTACTGAATACGATACCTTCCTAGAACATAACGCGCCTTAGCGAGTGTCATGTTTATTGCTCACGGATCCAAATTAGCAGACATTATAGCAGAGGCATACCTTAGAACGATATAGGAATTAGAAGATCGAGGGTCAAACCGCACGGTATTCTTGCGACATTGTGTGAAAGATGAACGGCTAAGTCACTAGCTTTACCTATGCTGAGATTCCGGAAGTCAACCCAAGTATTCCGGGTGTAATTCCGCGGTACAGTATTAGCAATCGACACCTCAATTCACAGTATGAATATTAATGCAGACCGTCATATCGTTGTAGAGCGTTACCGAATTGTATCAAGTTATACGTTTTGCAGAACATCTAACCTTCTGAGAAGCGAACCCTGTATATCCGGGGTATTACATCGTGTTCAGAGAATCAAATTAGTGCACAGTTTGGTGACGAGCACATTAATTTCATTCACGAATTAGAAGATCGAGCGACATACCGTTAAAGATCGTGACCGCCATCTATGAGAGTTGAACGGCTAAGAAAATCGCTTCTCCTATCCTTTGATTCGGTGAGCTAAACCAGGTATTCCGGGAGTAAATCTGCTGATCAATAACGCCATTTGAGACCCTGTTTCGCGGTATAAATATTAAAGTACACAGTCAAGCCGTTGTAGAACGTTACAAATTTCTATAAAGTCACACAATTTACAGAATACCTTGCAGTCCGAGAAGTTATCCTGCTGTATCGAGACCATAGCTACGACTTTAGGGAAACACATTAGTATTAAATTTAATGACATCACCATAAATTCATGTATGAAATGGAAGATCGAGTGTCAAACCGATCGAGAACGTTGCCACCTTCTGTGAGAGATGAACAGCTAAGTCAACAGCTTCACCTATTATGCGGTTCCGAATGTCAAACAGGCACGCCGGGAGCGAATCCGCTGAACAGCATTAGCAGTGAATACCGTAATACACGATTTGATTATTGAAGTAGAGATTCAAACCGTTTGAGTGCGTTACCAATTGTAATAATCTCGAACGTTTTACCGAAGGGCATACCTTCCAAGAACCTAACGCAATGTAGCCACTATCATGCTTAGAGCCCACGGAAACATAATAGCAGACATTTTAGCAGACGGAAAGTTTATTTCTATGTAGGAATAAAATAATCGTAAGTCAAATATTTCGATAACCGTCCCTCCTTCCTCACGTGAGGATCGGATATGTCAATAGCTTCACCTATCCTGTTATTTCGATAGTCAAGCCAGATATTCCGGATGTCAATCCGATGAACAGTTTTGGCAATAGGATCCATATCTCGCGATATGAAGGTTACAGTACATAGATTATCCTTTGGAGGACATTAGCAATTTCAATAAGGTCTGCCTTTTTACCAATTACCTTACCTTCCGAGAACTAACCCGATGCGCCGAATGTGTTGCATAGTGTTCTCGGATACAGATTAGTAGGCGTCTTAGCAAACGGAAGACCTATATTCACGTACGCATTGAAAAATCGGGAGCCAAACCGTTCGAGAACGTTCCCACCTTCTCTGAGAATCGAATGGCGAAGTCAATAGCTTCACCATTCCTGTGATTCCAAAAGACAGTCCAGGTATTCCGGTTGCAAATGCGCTGAACGGTTTTGGCACTGGTCACCTGAATCAACGGTTTGAATATTAAAGTGGAGGGTCAAGACATCGGAGAACATTACCAGTATATAAAGTCAACCTTTTTAAAGAATAACTTACCATCCGTGAACCTAACCATATCAGGAGCATAACTTCGTGTACATGGAAGCAAATTGGTTTACAGTTTAGTGACGGTACCCTTTATTTCAAGTGTGAATTAAATGATCGAGTGTAAAGCAGTTCGTGGACAATACCTTCCTTCCTTGAGGGCCGAACGGCCAAGTTAAAAACTTCACATACCCAGGGATTCCGATAGTCAAGGCAGGGTCTCCGGGAATAAATTCCACGTACATTATTGGAAACAAACACATTAAACCAGGGATTGAATATTAAGCTAGACGTTAAACCGCTGTGGGACGATACCTATTGCTATAACGTCAAACATGATACAGAAACCATACCTTCCGTGAACCTATCTCGCCGAATAGGGCGGGGGTATAATTTCGTGTATGAATCAGAAGATAGAGGGTCAAACGGTTCGTGAACGTGACCAACTTCTTTGGGAGTCGAACAGCTAAGTCAATATTTTCACCTATTCTGGGATGCCGAGTCACAAACCAGGCATTCTAGGAGTAGGCATTCACTGTACAGCATTGGCAATAGACATCTATGTTCGCTGCACGAGCATTAGAGTAGGAAGTCAGACCGGCGGAGAACATTACCAATAGATCTAAAGCCGTTCGTTTTACAGAATATGTCACCTTCCGAGAACGTACCCCGCTGTAACGTGAGTGTAACTTCGTGATAATAGAAACGAATTATTATACATTAGAGTGACGGGCAGTTTAATTTCATGTTTTCATTGGAAGATAGAGTCAAACGGTTCGTGCACGATACCACCATGTTTGAGCATCTGACGGCTATGTCAATAGCTTCTCCCATCCGGTGTTTCCTGCAGCCAAACCAGGTATTCCGGGCATAAACCAAAGGAACAGTATTGATAATCGACTCCTTAGTTCACGGTTGCAATATTAATGTAGAGCGTCAAACCGTTCGAGAACGTTACCAACTGGTATAAAGCTAAATGTTTTATCAAATATCTAATCATCCATGAACCAACACCGAACTAGCGATTGTCTATCTTAGTGTACAACCAACCAGATTTGTACATAATTTAGCAGAAGGTCAGCATCATTGCATGCATGAATAGGGAAATCCAGGGTCAATCCGTTCCAGAACGGTACCATCTTTATATAGAACCGATCGGCTAAGTCAGTAGCTTCAGCTACCCTGTTAATCTGAGCGTCAAACCAGGATTTGCGGGAATAAATCGGCTGAACAGTATTGGCAATAGACACATCAAGTCTCGGTAAGAATATTAAAGCTGGCCATCAAGCCGCTGTAGAATACTACCTATTCGTGTAGGGTTAAATCTCTCGCAGCACGCCTTACACTCCGAAAAACTGATAGGCTGTTTCGAGAGTATAACATAGTGTTCAGAGGTTCGATTTAGCATATACTTTAGTGACGAGCACATTAATTTCATACGTGAATTAATTAATCGCGGGTCTAATCGCTCCAGGGCGTTGCCACCTTCTGTGAGAAACACACGGATAAATCATCAGCTTCATCCATCCTGTGATTAGGATAGTCAAACCATGAATTTTTGCTGCGAGACCGCTGAAGCGTTATATCAATAGACACATTAATTCGCGGATTGAATATTACAGTAGAGCGTTAATCCATTTGAGAGCGTTACAAACTGGTATAATATAAAACGGTTTACCGAAGGTACTACCTCCACGAATATCATCGAGAATATAACTTCGTGTCCAGAGAAAGAAGTTAGTATTCATTTTAGTGACGAGCACCCTACTTTCATGTATAAATTAAATGATCGTCGTTCAAACCATTCGGAATCGTTACCTCCGTTGTTGCGACTCGAACGCCTAAGTCAATAGCATCTCCTATCCTGTGATTCCGAAAATCAAAGGTAGAATTTCGGGAGTAAATCCGCTATACCGTATTGGCATCGTACACCCCATTTCATGGTATAAATATTACTGTCCAGAGTCAAAACTTCGTAGGAGTTTACGTATTGATATAGTCTCACACCTCATAGAAAGGCCCTACCTTCTGAGAAGCGAACCCGCTGTATCAACAGTACATCTTCGTGATCAGATGTCAAATTAGTATAATTTTAGTGACGGGCACCTTCATTTCATGTATGAATTAGATGGTCGAGTGTCAAACCGTTCGAGAACGTTGCCCTTCTCTCAGATTCGAAAAACAATGTCAAAGCTTTACCTATCCAGTGATTCGGAGAGTCAAACCAGGTATTGCGGGAGTTAATGCGCTGAACAGTATTGGCAATACACACGTTAATCCACGATACGAAATTAAAGTAGAGAGTCAAGCCGTAGGATAGAATTCCCAATTAGTATAAATTCATTAATCATATCCAACACCTTTCCTTCTGAGAACACGAGATAGTCTTGCTTAGTTTTTACAGGATGCAATGAGTAGACACTTTAGCAGGCGGACACCTTATTTTCATGTATGAATTTCAATGTGAGAGTCAAACCTTTCAGAACGTGTAGACCACATTTGACTGTCGCTAAGTCAATAGCTTCACCTCGCCCGCTATTCCTACAGTCAAGCTAGGTATTTGCAATAGACACCCCAATTTACGGTATAAAGTTTAAAGTACAGCTTCAAACCGTCGCAGATCCTTACCTGTGGGTATAGTGTCAAACTTTTTTCCGAAGGCATTATCTTCCGAGAACGTATCCCGCTGTGCCGAGAATATAACTTCGTGGTCAGAGAAGCAAAATAGTCTAAACTTTAGAGACGAGTAACATAATTTCAAATATGACTTTGTAGATAAAGTGCTAAACCGCTCGAGAAGGATACTACCTTCTGTGAGAGTCGAACAGCCAAGACAAGCGCTTCACCTATCCTGTGATTCCGAAAGTCAAACCCGGTATTCCGGGAGCACATCCGCTGGACAATATTGGCAATAGACTGCGTATTTCACGGTACGAATATGAAGGTAGAGCGCAAGACGGTTATAGAGCTTCATCTTTTAGTTTAGTGTCAAACTTATTACCGAAGGCCATACATTCCGAGAAGCCCATCCCGCTGAAGCAAGTGTCTTGCTCAGTGTTCAAGGGAGCATATTGGTAACATTTATTCCGGGAATACATGGTTTGCCTCATCGAATATTGGAATACGACAAGCTATGGACTTAGGCGTTAGTCTCTCATAGAAGGTGGTAACGTCCTCGAACGGTTTTATCTTCTAATTCATACATGAAATTAAGAAACCCGTCACTCAAAAGTATAATAAATTGCTTTTCAGAACACGACGACGTACCCTCGACACACCGCGATAGCTTCTCGAAATTTAAGGCCTTTGTTTAAAGGTTTGACTCTATTACTATACGTTACGTTCATCGACGGTTTGACACTCCACTTCATTATTCATTCCGTGAATTGAGGTGTCTATTGCCATAACTGTTCAACGTATTTACTCCCACAATACATGGTTCACAAATGGCTTCACGCTCTAATTTATACAAACCGCGAGTTAAGGCGTCCATTACCAATACCGTGTAGCAGATAGACACCCGGAAGTCCTGGTTTGACTCTCGGAATAACAGGGTAGGTGAAGGTTTTACTCAGTCGTTCGTCTCTCAAAGAAGGTGGTGACGTTATCGAACGGTTTGAACCACGACCTTATTAATAATACATGAAATTATGGTGCCCATCATTAAAATGTATACTAATATGATTCTCTGGACACAAATTTATACTCTCGTTGCGGAGGTTTACATTCTCGGCAGGTATGGCGTTCGGTAAAAGTTTTAACTATATTCAAGTAGGTAACGCTCTAAAACGGTATGTCGGACTGCTTTAATTCTGAGTTCGAGAATTAAGGAGTCTATTGCCAATACGGTACGGGCAACTTACGCCATGAGTGCCTATTTTGACTCTCGGGATCATAGAATACGTGAAGCTATTAACTTAGCCTTTCGAATCCGAAAGTATGAGGTATCGTTCTAGAGTAATTTGGCTCTCGATTTTGCTATTCAGACACGAGAATAAGGTCTCCGTCAGCTATAACGACTACTATTTTGTTTCCGTGAGCACTAAGCAAGACACTCGCTAGTTCGGTGTTCGTTCTAGGTCGATAAGTTATTCGATAAATGGTTTGACCTTATACCAGTTGGTAACGTACTCGAACGGTTTGACGCTCAACTTTAATATCCATACAATGATTTAGTATGTCTATTGCCAATACTGATCAACGGATTTTCTACCGGAATACTTTGTCTGACTCTCGTAATCACGGGATAGGTGAAGCTGCTGATTTAGCCTTTCGAATCTCAAAGGTGGTGGTAATGTTCGCGAACTGTTTTACGCACGATCTTCTAATTCGTATAGGAATTTAAGGTGCCCGTCACTAAAATATAGACCAATTTCATTCTCTGCACACGGAGATATACCCCCGATGAAGCGTGTGAATTTCCCGGAAGGTAGGGCCTTCGGCAAATCGTTTGACTTTTTAGCAATTGGTAACGTCCTCAAACGGTGTGTCGTTCTATTTTAATATTCAAACTGTGAATTTAGTTGTTCACTGCCAATACTGTTCAGCGGATTTATTAACGGAATACCTGGCTTGACTTTCGGAATTTTAGGGTAGGTCAAGCTATTCACTTTGCCATTTGTCTCGTACAGAGCCTGGCAACGTTCTCTGATGGTTTAACCATCGATCTTCTAATTCATACATGAAGTTATGATGCCCGACACTGAAATGTAGTCTAGGTTCTTTCTCTGTTCACAATGTTATACTATCGATACGGCGGGCTAGCTTCTCAGAAGGTAGAGATATCGGTACAGTGTTTGTTTCTATTGCAATAGGTAACGTTCTATAACGGTTTGACGGTCTGCAATAGTATTCAAACGTTTTATTAAGGTGTCTATTGCCAATACTGTTCCGCATATTTACTCGACGCATACCTGGTATGACTCTCGGAAGCACAGGATATGTGAAGTTATTCACTTTGCTGTGCGACGCACAGAGATGGTGAAAACTTTTCCGAAGGATTTTACTCTCGATGATGATACTTATATACAAAAATGTGGTGTCCGTCCACTAAAATGTCTACTAATTTGTTTCCGTGAACATCAAGCGAGACGCTCGCTACAGCGCGTTAGGTTCTCGGAAGGTAAGGTATTCGGTAAAAAGAATGACTTAGTACGAATTGGTAATGTTCGCCGATGGTTTGACACCTTACTTTAATATTCATACAGTGAATTATGGTGTCTATTGCCAATACTGTTCAACGGATTTACTCCTGAAGTACCTGGCTTAGCACTTGGAATCTCCGGATGCGTGAAGCTATTGACTTCGCCGTTGAATTCACAGAGAAGGTGTTAGCGTTCCGGAACGGTCTGTCTGTCGATTTATCTATTCATACATGAATATAGGGCTTCCGTCTGCTAAAATGTCTTCTAATTTGTATCAGTGAACACTAGGCAACACAATAGGTGCAGCGGGATAGATTCTCGGAAGGTAACGTAATTGTTGAGAAGGCTGAATTTATACCATTTTATAATGTTCTTCAACTGTTAAACTCTGTACTTTAATTTTCATACGACGAGATAAGTTGTCAATTGCCGACACTGTTCCTCGGATAAACATCCGGAATGCCTGGCTTAACTACCGACATAACTGGATAGGAGCAGCTATTGACTTAGCCCTTCTTCTCTCACAGAAGGTGGTAACGTACGCGAACGGTTTAACCCGCGTTCTTCTAAATCATTCATGAAGTTTCGGTGCCCGACACTAGGAAGCATACAAATTTATTTCCCGGAACAAGTAAATATACTCTCGATACAGCGGGTGAGGTTCGCGGAAAGTAAGGCCCCCGGTATAAAGTTATACACTCTACGAATTTGTAACCCTCTACGACAGTTTGAGGCTGTACATTGCGAATACTATTGCGAATACAGTTCAGCCGACTTACCCCTGGAATACCTAGTTTAGCTATCGGGTCAACAGGATCGGTGAAGCTATGGCCTTTTCCAGGCGAATCTCAAAGAGGTCTTAACGTTCTCGGACGATTTGACCCTCCATCTTCCTCTTAATATATGCAAATAAAGTGTCCGTCTGCTAAAGGGTCTACTAATTCGTTTCCCTGAACATTAAGCAAGGCACTTGCTGCAGCGGGATAGGCTTTCGGTGGGCGTGGTACGCGGTACAATGTGTGACCATATACCATTTGGTACAGTTCTACGATGGTACGATTCTGTATATTACTATTTATATCATAATTTATGGTGTCTTTGGCGAATACTGAACTACACATTTGCTCCCGGATTACCTAGTTTGACCCTCGGAATCACAGGATATGTGAAGCTGCTGACTTCCATGTTCGACCATCACAGATGGCAGCAACGTGCTGGAGCGGTTTGGCCATGAATCTTCTGATCCCTGTATGAAGTTAAGGTGCTCGTCAATAAAATTTATACTAATTCGTCCCACTGAACACGATGATATACTACCGATACAGCGGGATTGTTTCTCGTCTGGTAAGGCATTCTGTATGCAGTTTGATCCCACACGTATAGGTAATGTTCTACGACGCCTTGACGGAATGCTTTAATATTCAAACAGTGAATTGAGGGGTCCATTGCCCATACTGTTGAGCGGATTAACTTCCGCTAAACCTGGATTGCCACAGCGAGTCACAGGATAGGTGAAGCTATTGACTTAGTTGTTCATCTCTGTCAGATGGAGGTAACGTTCTTGAGGGCTTTGAATTTCGATATTATAATTCTTAAATGAATTTAAGATGCCGTCACTAAATTTTATGCTGTTTTGTCTTTCTAAACATGAAGCTATGCTATCGATGCAGCTGGTTATCTTCCCGGACGGTGTGGCATTGTGTAAAATGTTTGACTTTATATCAATTGTTACGTTCTCGCACGGTGTAACGATCGATTTCAGTATTCACTCCTCGAATTAAGATATCTATCACCAAAGCTGTACAGCGAATTTACACCCGGAATATCTCGTTTGTCTTTCTAAACCACAGGATGTATGAAGCTACTGACATAACCGTTTCAATCACAAGGAACGTGGTACCTTTCTCGAATGGTTTCACCCTTAATCTTCTTACTAATAATGAAATTGAGGTCCACGTCACTAGAATGCGCACTAATTTGATCCCCTGCACACGAACTTATACTATCGATATATTCTCCGAATACTAGGCCTTCTGTAAAATGTTCGACATTATACCATCATGTAACGTTCTACAACGGAGTTACGCACTATTTTAATGTCCAATCCGCGAATTAAGGTATCTATTGCGAATACTGTACAACGCATTTGTTCCCGAAATAACTCGTTTGACTTTCGGAATCACAGGATGTATGAAGTTGTAGGCTTATCCGTTGAAATCTCGAGGAATACGATAACCTTCTCGAAAGGTTTGACTCTCGGTCTCCTAATTCATAATGAAATAATGGTCCCAGTCACTAGAATGTTTATTAAATTGAACCTCAGAGCACGAAGTTATACTCTCGACACGGCGGATTATCTTCTCAGAAGGTAGGGCTATCGGTAATGTTTCTGATTCTATGCCAATAGGTATCGTTCTGTAACGGTTTGACATTCTGCTATAGTATTCAACCCGTGCATTAAGGTGCTTATTGCCAATACTCTTCAGCAGATTTAACGCAGACATACCTGCTGTGATTCTCGGATGCACATGATACGTGACTTATTGACTTTGCCGTTCAAATCTCGAAGAAGGTAGTAACGTTCTCGAACTCCTTGACTCTCGATGCCGACATTTATGCACAAACATGTGCTGCCCATCCACTTAAATGTCTAGTAATTTGTTTTTGAGGACAATAAGCACGACACTCGTTACAGTGGGTTTGGATCTTGGAAGGCATTGACATCGGTAATAGGAACGACTTTATACGAATTTGAAATGATCTCCGACGGTTTAATTCCCTACATTAATATGCATACCGTGAATTAGGATATCAATTTCCAATACGCTTCAGCGGATTTGTTTCCGGATTACCTTCTTTGACTCTCAGAGTCACAGGATAGTTGAAGCTAGTGACGTAGTCGTTCGGCCCTCATAGGTGGTGCTAACGTTTTCGTACGGTTTGACGATCGATACTGTAATTCATACACGAGTTTAAATTGCCGACACTAAAATGCATATCAATTTGTTCATGTAAACACGATCTTATGCTCTAGGTACGGCGGGTTACCTTCTCGTACGATGAGTCTTTCAGTAAATCGTTAGACTTTATAGGAAATGGTATCCTTTTCAAACTACATAGCGTTATATTCTAATGTTCCAACCATGGAGGTAGGTGTCTGTCGCCAATACCGTTCAGTGAATTCACCCCCGGAATTACTGAATCGAATCACGGAACCATTTGACAGGTGAAGGTATTGAATTAGCCTTTCGACTCGCATCAAAGGTGGTAACTTTCTCGAATGGTTTGACCCGCGATTTTCTAGTTTATACATGAAATAAGGTTGCCCGTCACTAATATGAATACTCATTTGCCCTCTGAACACGAAGATATAATCTCGATATAGCGGGTTAGCTTCTCGGAAGGCACGGCCTTCGTTAAAAGTTTTGACTCTGTACCAATAGGTTACTTTCTAAAAAGGTTTGACTCTGGACCTTAATATTTATGCCATGAAATATAGTGTATGGTGCAAATGCTGTATAGCGGAATTATTCGCGGAATAGTGGCTCTGACTTTCGGAATCACATGACAGGTGAAGCTATTGTCTTAGCTGTTCGACTCGTAACGAAGGTGGTAACTATCTTGAACGGTCTGACACTCTACCTTCTATTTCATAAGGAAATTAAGGAGCCCGTCACAAAAATGTTCACTAATTTCTTCCTCTGAACTCGACGTTATGCTCTAGCTTCGGCATGATACCTTCGCCGACGGATGGGCTATCGGTAAGATGTTTGACTCGATACCAATAGCTATCATGCTACAACGGATTGTCTGGCTGATTTTATATTCATGCCGTGAACTGATGCGTCTATTGCCAATACTGTTCAGCGTATTTACTCCCGCAACACCTGGTTTGACTATCGGAATAACAGGATCGGTTATGGAACTTACTCAGCCGCGCGACTCTCAGGGAAGCTGATAGCGTTCTCGAAATATTCGACTCGCGATCACCTAATTCATTCACGAGATTAAGGTGCCCGTCACGAGAATGAATACATGTTTTCGTCTATCAATACGTAGTTATACCCTCGGTACGACGGGTTAGCTTCTCGGGATGTAATGCTTTCGGTAAAATGTTTGACTTTGCTGGAATTGGTATTGTTGTCAAACGGTTTGACGATCTAGTTTAACATTAAAACGGAGAGTTAAATTGTCGATTCGCAACAGGGTTCAGCGGATTCACTCGACGAATACGTCGTTCGGCTGTCGGAAACACAGGATAGGTGGAGCTATTGACTAATCCGTTAGACTGTCAAAGGGGGAGGTAATATTCTCGAACGGTTTGACCAGCGATCTTCTAATTCATGCATGAAATTAACGTGACCGTCACTGCTCTGAAAACTAATTTCATTCTCTGGTCACGAAGTTATACTCCCGATACCGCAGGATAGATTTTCTGATGGTAACGCATTGTGTAAGAAGTTTAATCCTACACGAATAGGTCATTTTCTGCAACGCCTTGACAGCCTGCATTACTTGTCAAACCGCGAATTAAGGTGCCCATCGTTAATACTGTACACCGCATTCACTTCCTGAATATCTGGTTTAACTATCGGAAACACAAGGTATGTGAAGATACTGGCCTAGACGTTCGTCTCTCACAAAAGGTTGGAACATTCTTGAACGGTTTGACACTCGATATCCTTATTTATAAGAAAATTAAGGTCTACGTAGCTAAAATGCTTGCTAATGTGTTTCCCTAAACACGTAGCTAGTCACGGTCTCGAACTATGTTCGATTAGATTTCCTAGATATTGGTAACGTTCGCAGCAGGTTTGACACTCTATTTTAATATTCAATCCGCGAATTATGTTGTCTATTGCGCATACTGTTCAGCTGACTTACTCCGGGAATACCTGGTATGACTTTGGGAAACACAGAATATGTACAGCTATTCCCTTTGGTTTTCGAATATCATAGAATTTGGTAACGGTTTCGAACTATGTTACCCTCGACCTTCTAATTCATACATGAAATTAAGATACCATCAATATATCGAATGTAGATGGATTGTCTTTATAACAATAAGTCGCGTACTACAACGGGTTGACGGTCTGCTTTAATATTCATACCGTGAATTATGGTGACAATTGTCATTACTCTTCAGCGGATTTTCTCTCGGATTACATGGTATGACTTATGAAATCACAGGGTAGATGGAGTTATTGACTTCTCTGTTGGACACTCGATGACAGTATTAACGTTCTCGAACGGTTCGGCCATCGATCTTTTAACTCAAACACGAAGTGACGGTTCCGACACAGAAATATATACTAATTTCATTCTCAGATCACTAAGTTATACTCTCGGTAGAGCTGATTAGTATTAAGGACGGTAAGGTCTCAGGTAATACGTTTGTGTTTATAGCAATAGGTAACGTTCTCAAACGGTTTGACGTTCTACTTTACCATTCAAACCGTGAATTAAGGTGTTTATTGGCAATACCCTTCTAGAAAGTTACCACCTTCTTTGAGAGTTGAATGGCTGAGATAATAGCTTCACCTATAGTTGTAATTCCGGGTGTCAAGCCTGGTACTCCAGGAGTAAATCTGCTGAACAGTATTGAACACCTTAATTCTCAGTGTGAACATTAAAGTCGAGCGTCAAACCGTTGAAGATTGCTATCAATTACTATAACGACATAATACTTAACGGATACATTACATTCCGAGAGTATAACCAGCAGTATGGTGGGTATAACTTCATGTTCAGAGAATCAAATTAGATTTCATTTCAGTGATAGGCTCATTAACTTCCTGTATGAATTAGAATATCGATGGTCAAGCCGTTGGAGAACGTTACCAACATCTATCAGAGTCGAACGCATATGTCAGTAGCACCACCTATCCTGCATTCCCGAAATTCAAACCAGGTAATGCGAGCGTAAATCCGCTGAAGAGCTTTGGCAATAGACAGCTTTATTCACGGTTTGAATATTACAGTAGAGCGTCAACCGTTTAAGAGTGTTACGAATTGCTGTAAAGTGAAACAATTTACCGAAGACCTTACCCTCTGAAAAAATAACGCGCTGTATCTAGAAAATGACACCGTGGTCAGAGGGACGAAGTAGTATAACTTTTAGTGACGAGCACCTTGGTTTCATGCCTTGCAATTGAAGATCGAGGGGCAAACGATTCGGGAAGCAGAGAACATTCATTTTGAAACGAGCGGCTGGGTCAATTGCTACACCTATCCTGTGATTCCGAAAGTCGATCCAGGTATTACCGGAGTAAATCCGCTGCACAGCATTGGCAATAGACACCTTAATACACGGTTTGCATATAAAAACAGGGCGTCAAACCGTTTGAAAGCGATACCAATGGATATAAAGTCAAACGATTTACTGAAGGTCTTACCGTCCAAGAAAATATCCCGCTGCATCGAGAGAATAACTTCGTGTTTAGAGAATCACATTAGTATACACTATAGTGATGGCATCTTAATTTTATGTATGAATTAGACTGTCGAGGGTAACACAGCGCGAGACCGATACTAGTTACGAGTTTAGGGAAACAAATTAGTAAGCATTTCAGTGACGCTACCTTAAATTCATGTATGAATTAGATGATCGAGTGTCATACCGCTCCAGAAAGTTGCCACCTTCTGTGGGAGACGAACGGCTAAGTCAATAGCGTCACCTCTCCTGTGATTCCGAGATTCATACCAGATATGCCGAGAGTAAATCCGCTAAGTAGTATTAACAATAGACACCTTATATATCGGATTGAATATTACAGAAGAACCCCAAACAGTTCGAGAGCGTTACCAATTTGAATAAAGGCAAGCGATTCACCCAAGGCCACACCATCCGCGAAGCTCACCCGCTCCATCTCGAGTATAACTTCGGTGTTCAGACCAGCGAATTAGTATCTATGTTAGTGACGGCACCATAATTTCTGCTATGAATTAGACGGTCTAGTGTCAAGCAGTCCGGGACCACAACACCTTCATTGAGGGTGGAACGGATAAGTCAATATCTTCACCTACCCTGTGATTCCGAATGTCAAATCAGGTAATCAGAGAGCAAATGCGCTGTATCATACTGGAAATAAACACCATAATTCACGGTACGTATAACAACGTACAGATTCACACTATTGTAGAACGCTAAATATTGGTATGGAGTCCAACTATTTACCGAAGGCCTTACCTTCCGTGAACCTATCCCGCGCCTTCGAGAGTGTATCTTCGTGATCAGAAAAACATGTTTGTACACACTTTATTGTCGGGAACCTGAATGACACTTATGAAATTGAAGATCGAAGGTCAAACCGTTCGAGAACGTGACCACATTCCTTGAGATTCGAATATTTAACACAATAGCTTCATTGAGAGTCTAACGGCCAAGACAGCAGCTTCACCTACACCGTGATTCCAAGAGGATAACCAGGTAATCTGGGAGTAAATGCGCTGTATCCTATTGGCAATAGACACCTCAATTCACGGTATGAATATTAAAGCCCGTTGTCGAAGCGTCGTAGAACATTAACTATTCGTGTAGGGATAATTGTCTTACCGATTGCCGTGCCCACCGAAAAACATATCAGCTATATCGGGAGTATAACACCATTTTCAGTGGTAGGAACTAGTATACAATTTAGTGATGAGCACCTAAATTTCATGCATGATTGTAAAGATCAAGTGTCGAACGTCTCGAGAACGTTGCCACCTTCTGTCAGAGCCGAATCTAAGTCAGTAGCTTCACCCATCCTGCGATTCCGAGAGGCAGACCAGGTATTCCGGGAGTAAATCCGCTGTACATTATTGACAATAGACACCACAATTCACGGTATGAGTGCGAAAGCAGATCGTCAAACTGTCGATGAACGTTACCTACTCGCATAGCGACAAACCTGTTACCGAAAGCTTTCTCTTCGAAGAAGCTATGACGCCGTATCGAGAGAACAACTTTGTGTCGAGAGAAACACATATGTATACATATTAGTGATGGGCACCATAGTTCGATGTATGAATTACAAAAACCAGAGATAATCCGTTCGAGAAAGTCAGCGCTTTCTTTGTGTGTCGACCGGCTAAGTCAATAGCTTCACCAATCCTGCGATTCCGCCAGACAAACCAGGCATTCTGGGATTAAATGCACAGAACGGTATATGTTTGACGGTTGACGGTTCACTTTTCCATTCATACCGTGAATTATAGTGTCTATTGGCAGTACTGTTCAGCGGATTTCCTCCAGAAATACCTGGATTGAATATCCGAATCCCGGGATCGGTGAAGCTATTGAGTTAGCCGTTCGAATCTCAAAGGAAGCGGTAGCTTTCTCCAATGGTGTGACGCACGATCTTCTTATTTATAATGCAATGAAGGCCCCCGTTGCTGAAATAAATAATAATTTCTTTCTCTGAACCGAAGTTACACTGACGATACAGCGGGCTATTTTTTGGAGGGTATGGTCTTCGGTAAAGCGTCTGATTCTATAGCTATTGGAAACGTTCTCAAACGGTTTGACAATCTATTTTAAAATGCGAACCGTGAAATAAGGTGTCTATTGCCACAAATCTACAGCGGGCTTACTTCCGGAATACCTCGTATGACTCACTGAACCACAGGATATGTGGAGCTATTGACACAGTCATTCGTATTTCACACATGCTGGCAATGTTCTTGAGAATTTTCGCCCACAATCTTCTAATTCATACTGTAAATTACGGTGCCACTGACTACAATGTTTACCAACATGTATCTCTAATCACGTGGCAATACTCTCGATACGGCGGGTTAGCATCACGGAAGGTAAGGTATTCGGTAAAATGAATGACTTTATGCGAACTGGTATTGTTCTCCAACGGTTTCACTCAACACATTAACATTCATGCCCTGAATTAAGGTGTCATTTGCCAATGGTACAGAGCTGATTTGCACCAGGTATACCTGGTATGTCTCTCGGAAACACAGGATATATGAAGCTATTGACATAACTGTTCGATTATCATAGAAGGCGGTTACGGTCGCGAACTGCTTTACACTCTACCTTCTAATTCATACATGAAGCTCAGATGCCGTCACTAAAATGTATACGAATGTGTTTCTTCAACACGACGATATGCTCTCCATATAGCGGGGTAGCTTCTCGGAAGGTAAGGTATGTTATAAAGTGCATGACGTTATACCAATTGGTGTCGCTCTCAAACGGCTTGACCGTCTGCTTCAATATGCGAACCGTTAATTATGGTGTTTATTGCCAATACTGTGCAGCGCAGTTACTCCCGAAGTATCGCGTTTCACTTTCAGAATCACGGGATAGGTGAAGCTATTGGCGTAGCTGTGCGAATCGGAAGGCTGGCAAAGTTCGGGAACGGTTTGAACATCGATATTCTAATCTCTACATGAATTTATGGTGCTGTTACTAAATTGTTTACTAATGTCTTTCCCTAAATTCGTAGCTATACACTTGATACGGCGGGTTAGTTACTCCGACGGTCAGGCATTCAGTGAAACGTTTGTCTTTGTAGCAATTAGTAATGATCTCAAACGGTTTGCCGCTCGGCTTTAATAGTCAAACCGCGGAACAAGTCGTCAATTGCCAATACTTTTCAGCGTAGTTACTCACGGGATACCTTTTTGGACAATTGGAATCATAGGACAGGTCAACCCTTCGAATTTGCCATTCGGCTCTAAATGCGGGTGGTAGCGTCCACGAACAGCTTGAGTACCGATGTTCTACATTATATGTGAATTAAGGGTGACGTCACTAAACTGTATACTTATGTGTTTCCCTACACAAGAAGCTATACGCTCGACACGTCGGTTTATATAAAGGATTCGGTAAAACTTTTGACTTTATGGCAATTAGTAACGTTATCAAACGGTTGAACGCTCGATTTTAATATTCAAACCGTGATGTGAGGTGTCTATTGCCAACTCCGAACAGCCGATTGACTCCCGGAATACCAATTTCGACTCTTGGAATTTCCGGGCATGTAAAGCTATTCACTTAGCCGTTGGTCCCTCACAGTCGGGGGCAACGTTCTCGAGCGGTTTGTCGCTCGATATTGTAATTCGTACATGAAGTAAAGGTGCTCGTCACTGAAATGGTGACTGACTTCTTTCTCTGAACACGAAGTTATATTCTCGATACAGGCGGTTAGTTTTTCCAGGGATAAGGTCTTCGGTAAGACGGTTGACCTTGTAGCAATTGGTAACAATCTACATCGGTTTGACGGTCTGCTTTAATATTCAAACCGTGAAATATCGAGTCCATTGTCAATGCTGTTCAGTGGATTTACTACCAGAATACCTGCTATGACTCTCGGACTTACAGGGTAGGTGTAGATATTGACTTGGCCGTTCGACTCCCAAGGGTGTTGGGAACGCTCTCGAAGGGTTCGAATGCAGATTATTCTATTATATGCCCGTCACTGAAGTGGAGACTAATTTCTGTCTGTGAACACGAAGTTATACTCTCGATGCATCGGCTTAGGATCTTGGAGTGTAAGGTCTTCACTAAGGCTTTTGGCCCTATATCAATAGGTGTCGTTCTACAAGGAATCGACTTTGTACCTTAATATTCATACCGTGAATTAATGTGTCCATTGCCAATAGTGTAGAGTTTGTTATCTCTCGGAATGCCTGATGTGTCTTTCGGAATGACCGGACAGGTGCAACCACCGACTTTCCCGTTCGAATCTCAAAGAAGGCGGTAACATTCTCAGAACACTATGTTATACTCTCGATTGGGCGGGTATTGGTTTCGGTCGGTGAGGTCACCAATAAAACGTTTGACTTTATGCCAACTGGAATCGATCTCCAATGGTTTGTGGCCCTACTGTAATATTCAAACCGTGACTTAAGGCGTCTAATGCCAATACCGATGGGCGGATTTACTCCAGGAATACCTGCATTGACCATCGGAATCAATGAATGGGAGAAGCTGCAGTGTCAGCCGCTCGTCTTTCATGGAGGGTGGAAACGTTTTAAAGCGGTTTGACCATCGATATTCTAATTCTCACATGAATTTACAGTGCCGTCACTAAAATGTAAACTAATGTGTTTCTCTAAACCCGAAGTTGTACTCTCGGTACAGCGGGTTACTTTCTATGAAGGTAGGGCCTTCGGTAGAAAGTTTGATCCTATACAAGTAGGTAGGGTTCTACAACGGTTTATTTCGGCGCTTTAATATTAATACGGTGAATCAAGCTGCCTATTGTCAATCCTGAACGGCGGAATTATAACCGGAAGGCTTGGAGGGACGCCCATTATCACATGGAAGGTGATGCTATTGACTTAGCCGTCCTAATCTCAAGGTAGTTGCACGCGTTCTCGAAGGTCTGACACTCCATCTTATAATTCACACGTGAAATTAAGGTGCCCGCCACTAAGGAATATACTAGATTGTGTCTCAGATCCCGAAGTTACACTCTGGATGCAACAGGTTAGGTTCTTGGGGGGAAAGGTCTTCGGTACACCTTTTGACATTTTGCCAATAGGTAACGTTGTGCATGGGATAGACTCTGTACCTTAATATTCAAACTGTGAATTAAGGTGTCTATCGAGAATACTGTATAGAGGACTGACTCCGGAATACCTTATATGACTATAGGAATTACAGGATTGGTGAAGCCATCGAATTAGTCGTTCCAGTATCAAAGAAGGTGGGAACAGTATTGAACGATTTGACTTCTTCTAATTCATATATGAAAATAAAGTGTGCTTCTGCAATACTGTCTACTAGTTTGTTTCCGTTAGCACTGAGAAACACACTTGCTACAGCGGGTGAGGTTCCTGGAGGTAAGGAATTCGGTAAAATCATTGACGATATACCATCTGGCTATGTTTCATAACGCTTTGACTCCGTACCTGAACTGATCAGCGGATTAAATCCCGGATTGTCTGGTTTGACTCTCGGAGGAACAGGATAGATGGAGCTATTGGCATATCCGTTTGACTCTCAAAGAAGGTGGTTACTTTCTTGAACTGTTTTACCTTTCTTCTCGTTACGCGTAATGAAATTAAGGCCCCAGACACAAAAATGATTACTAATTTGATACTCTGAACAGGAAGTTATACTATAGTTGAAGCAGGTGAGGTTAGCACAAGCTATGGCCATTGGCAAAACTTTTGCTTTATTCAAACTGGTAACGCTCTCACACGGTTTGACGCTCTACTGTAATATTCATGCCGCGTATTAAGGTGTCTATTGCCAATACTGTTCAATTGGTGTATTCCTGGAATGACTGCTTTGACTCGCGGAATCAGAGGATAGGTGAAGCCATTGACCTAGCCTTTCGACTCTCAAAGATGGTGGTAACGTTCTGGAACGGTTTGACGATCAATCTTCTAATTGATTCATGAAGTTAAGGTGCCATTCACTCAAATCGATACTAATTTCGTTCTCTGATCACGACGTTATACTGTCGAAACGGCAGGTTAGCTTCACCGGAGGTTAGTCTGTCGGTTACGTGCTTGACTCTATACCAATAAGTAACGTCCTATAACTACTTGACGGACTACTGCAATATTCAAGCCGTTAATTGCGGTGACTTTTGCCAAAACTGTTCAACGGGTATTCTCTCAGATTACCCGGTTTGACTTTCGGAATCAGAGAAGGTGAGGCTATTGACGTAACCGTTCGACAATCATAAAGGTAGGTAACGTTCTCGAATGGTTTGACACTCGACCTTCTAATTCATACATGAAATGAAGGCACCAGTGTCGGAAATAAAGACTAATTTCATTCTCAAAACACCAACTGATACTCTCGATGTAGCCGGTGAGGTTCACGGCAGGTAAGTCCTTCGGTAAAACGTTTGACTTTATGCCAATTGGTAACGCTCTCAATCGATTTGACGGTATACTTTAAAAGTCAAACCGTGTCTATTGGCGTCTATTGCCAATTGTGTGCAGCGCGTTTACCGGAATCACAGGGTAGGAGAGGCTATTGAATTTGCCGTTCCACTCCCATCGCAGGTGAGAACGGTCTCAAGCGGTTTGACAGTCGGTCTTCTAATTGATGCGCGTAATTAAGGTTCCGGTCACCAAAATATATACTACTTTGATCTTCTGAGTTCCATGTTTCACTCTTGGTACAGCACGTTAGTCTTACGGTGGCTTAGATCTCCAGTAACGGGTTTGACTTTATACAAATTGCATAGACTTCACAGACGGTTTGACGGTCTACTTTAACATTCAATCCGTGAATTAAGGCGACTATTGGTAATACCGTTCAACGCATTTACTACCAGAATACCTACTCTTGTTTTCGGAATCTCAGGATAAGTGTAAGTAATGACTTAGCCTTTCTATTCTCAAAGGAGTTGCTAATGTTCACGGTATGTTTAACCCCCAATGTTCATATTCATTCATGAAATTAAAGTGACCGTCACACAAATGTATAATAATTTGCTTCTCGGACATAAAGTTGTACCTTCGATACAGCGGGTTAACTTCACGGAATGTAAGTTCTTCGGCAAAATGTTTGACACTATACGCATTGGTTAGGCTGCACGACTGTTTCATGTTCTGCTTTGATATTCATACCGTGATTTAAACTGTCTATTGCCAATAGTGTTCAGCGCAGTTACTTCTGGCACACGTAGTCTGACTCTACGAATTACAGGGGAGTTGAAGCTATTGACTTGGCCGTTCGTATCACAAAGAGGGTGGTAACGTTCTCGGACGTTTTGACCCCCTAACTGCTACTTGAAGTTATGGTGCCCGTCACTGAAATGAATACTAATTTCACCCTCTGATCACGAACTTATACTCTCGATTCATCGGGTCAGGTCTTTGGAATGTAAGGCCTTCCGAAGAATTTTTATGTTTGTAGCAATTGGTAATGGTCTCAAACGGTATGACGTACAACATTAATATCGATCCGTGATTTACGGTTTCTATTGCCAATACTGTTGAGCGGACATATTCCTCGAATACCTGGTTTTACTTTCGGAATCAGAGGATAGTAGAATCTATTGTCGTAGCCGTTCGACTCTCAGAGATCGAGGTAAAGCTCTGGAACGGTATGGTCCTCTATCTTCTTATTCATGTACGGAATTAAGGTTCTAGTCACCAAAATGAATACTAATTTGATACTCTCACCACAAAGCAAGACACTCCATGCAGCCGGTGATGTAGTTAGAAGGAAAGGTTACCTGTTAAACGAATGCCACTTTATCAACCTGCAATGGTCACGGTTTGCAATGGTCGGTTTGACTGTCTACCTTAGTATTCATACCGTGAATTAAGGTGTCTTTTGGCAATACTATTACGCGGCTTCACTCCTGGAACGGATTCATATATGAAATTAAGTTGCCCATCACTAAAATTTAAACTATTTTGCTTCACTGACCACGAAGTCATAGTCTCGATCAAGCGGGTTACTTTTTCGGAGGTATACGTCCTTCGGTGAAAAGGTAGACTCTATACAAATAGGTAACGCTGTACAACTGTGTGTCACCTTACTTTAATCATTATACCGGGGAGAAGGGTAATAATGTCGATACTGTACAGCTGGTTTACTCCCGGAATGCCTTGATTGACTCTAGAAGTCACAGGAGAAGTGAAGCTATTGCCGTAGCCATGCGACTGCCAAAAGAGGTGGTATCGTTCTCGGATGATTTGTCCCGCCATCTTCGTAATGACACATGCAATTGAAGTGTCCATCTGCTAAAGAGCCTACCAATTTGATTACATTAACACTATGCAAGACAGTTGCTGCAGCGGGTATAGTTCACGGAGAGCAAGGTATGAGGTACAAAGTTTGTCCATGTACCAGTAGGTACCGTTCTACGATAGTTCCAATCTCGATATTGCTATTTAAATCGTGGACTAAGGTGTCTGTTCCCAACACTGCTTAGCGGATTTACTCTCGAAATACAAGGTTTGACTCTCGAAATCGCAGGATAGGTGAAGATATTGCCTTAGACGTTCTACTCTCAGAGAAGCGGCAACGTTCTGAATCGGTTTGTCCATGAATATTCTGATTCGTACATGAAGTTAAGGTGCCCGTCTCTGAACGAATTCTAATTTCTTTCTCCGAACACGAAGCCATACTCTCGATACGGCGGGACAGATTTTCGGAGGGTAACTTTTCGGTGAAGCTTTTGACTCTATAGCAATTGGTAACGTTCTCAAACGGTTTGACGATCTATATTAAATGTAGGAACCGCGAATTAAGATGTTTATTGCCAATACTGTTCAGCCGACTCTCAGAATCACAGGTATATGTGAAGCTATTGAATCAGACGTTTGACTCTCATGGAAGATGGTAACGGTCTTGATCGGTTTGTCACTTGATCTTCTAACTGATACATAAAATAGGTTGCATGTCACTAAAATGTATACCAATTTTGCATCTCTGAATACGAAGTTGTACTCTCGATACACAGTGTTGGGTGCTCGAAGAGTATGGTCTTCGGTAAGACTTTTGACTTTATAGCAATTGGTTACGTTCTCAAGCGGTTTGACGCTCTACTTTACTGTCCAAACCGTGAATTAAGGTTTCTATTGGCAATACTGATGAGTGGATTTACCCCGAGGATGCCTGGTTTATCTGTCATAATCACTGGATAGGTAAAGCTCTTGACGTAGCCGTTCGAATCGCAAAGAGTGTGGTAACGTTCTTGAACGGCTTGCCCCTCGACCTTCGACAGCATACATGAAATCATGGTGGCCGTCACTAAAATGTTTACCTATGTTTCTCCGATCACGACGATGCACTCTAGAAACAGCTGGATATGTACTCAGAAGATATGGCTTTCGGTAAATAGTGTGTCTCCATGTCAATATGTAAGGGTCCACAGTGGTGTGAATCTGTACCTTATTTATCATACCGTGAAATATGGTGTTTATTTCCAATACGGTACGGCGCATTTACTCCCGGAATTCCTGATTTGACTATCGCAATCATGGTATAGGTGAAGCTATTGACTTATCCGTTCGACTATTAAAGAGGGTGATAACGTTCTCGAACGGTTCGATCCTCGATCTTTTTATTCATAACGAAATTGATGTCCGCGCCACTAATATGTTTACCAATTCGACCCTTTGAACACGATGTTATATTCGAGCTACAGCGGGTTGTTTTTCAGTTGGTGAGGTTATCAGTAATACGTTTGACTTAATGCCAATTGGAAACGTTCTCAAACGGTTTGACACTCTACGTTAATATTCAAAATACGAACTTAGGCGTTTGTTACCAATTCTGTTCTGCGGATTTACTCCCGGAATAATTGGTTTCACTCTCGGAATCGCAGGATGGGTGAAGCTATTGTCATAGCCGTTCGCATCGCACAGAAGGTGCTGAAGATCTCGAACGGATTGACCTTCGATCTTCTAATTCATACATAAAGATAAGGTGGCCATAACTGAAATGAATATTTATTTCATTTTGTGAACACGACGGTTTCCTGTCGTTTCAGCGAGTGAGGCTTTCCGCGTGTAGGGACTCCAGAAAAACGATTGTTTTTGTAAGAATTTGTATCCTTTTCAAATGGGCTGACTGTGTTCCTTAATATTTCTACCGTGAAATAGGGTGCCGAGTGCCCATACTGAACAGGAGATTTACTCGCCGAATACCTGATTTGACTGTCGGAATCGTGGGATATGTGAAGCTGTTGACTTAGCAGTACGACTGCCAAAAAAGAAGCTACGATTCTCGAACAGTTTGACTCTCGATTTTGCTAACCATACGTAAAACGGCAGTCTCCGTCTGCTGAAATGTCGGCTCATTTTTTTTCGTGAACATTAAGCTCGACTCTCGCTGCAGCGGGTTAGGTTCACGGATGGTAAGGTATTCGGTAAATGTATTTACTTTATTTTAATTGATGATATTCCTCGCCGCTTTGACTCAGTATCTTAATACTTATACCGCGAATTAAGCTGTCTATTACCAAAAATATTCAGCGGATTATTCTCGGATTACCTGGTTTCCATCTCGGAATCACAGGATATGTGAAGCTGTTGACTTATCCGTACGACTCTCACAGAACATGGCAATGTTCTCGAAAGATTTGACGCTTGACCTTCTTATTCATAATGAAATTAAGGTTCCAGTCGCTAAAATGTTTACTGATTTGAACCTCTGAACACGAAGTTGTACCCTCGGTGCAGCGGGTTTTGTATGCCGAAAGTAGGGAGTTCGGTGAGAGGTTTGTGTCATACAGATTGGTAATGTTCTCCTACGGTTTGCCGTTCTACTTTAATAATCATACCGCGAATTATGGTGTGTATTGCAAATTCTGTTTAGCGGATTTTCTCCTCAAATACCAGGTTGGACTCTCGGAATCACAGGATAAGTGAAGCTATTGACTTCGCTAGTCTTCTTTCACAGAAGGATGTAACCTTCTGGAACGCTTTGACTCTCGGTGTTGGTAAATATTCACAAGCATGAAGTGTTCGATCGCTAATATGTCTACCAATTTGCTTCTGTGCTCATTGAGCAGGACAATAGCTATAGCGAGGTAGGTTCTAGGAAGGTATGGAATTCGGTAAAGGAAATGACGTTATGCTGATTGGTAATGTTCTCTGTTGGTTTGACTCTCCTCATTAGTATTCATAGCGCGAATTAATGTGTCAGTTGCCAATAAACAGCAGTGGTCATACTGACGGATTACCCGATTTGACTCTCAGAATCACTGGAAAGTTGATGGTCTTGACGCAGCCGTTCGATTCAAAAAGAGAGTGGTAACGTTCCCGAACGGTTTGACCCTGGATCTTCTACTTCCAACATGTAGTTACGGCGCCCGTCACTGAAATGAAGACTAATTTTTTTCTGCGATCACGACCTTATACTCTCAATGATGAGGCAGAGGTTCGCGGAAGAATAGGCCATCGGCAAAAGGTTTGACTATATACCAATTGGTAACGCTCTCAAATGGCTTGACGCACTACTGTAATATACAAACCGTGGATTATGGTGACTAATGTCAAACCTTTCAGCACACTTACTCCCAGAATACCTGGATTGATTCTCCGAGTCACAGGATCAGTGAAGCTATTGACTTAACCGTTCGTCTCTCAAAGCATGTGGCAACGTTCTCGAACGGTTTGACACTCAATCTGCTATTTCATTCCTGTAATTAAGATGGCGATCACGAAAATTTAAATTAATTTCATCCTCTGAACACGATGCTATACTCCCTATGCAGCGGGCTATGTTCTGAAAGGGTATGGTTTTCGGTAAAACCATTGCATCTACACAAGTGGGAAGCGTTCTACAATGGGTTGACGGACTGCTTTAATATTCACTCCGCGAATTAATGTATCTATTGCCAATACTGTGCAGAGGATTCACTCCCGGAGTACCTGTTTGTCTCTCGGAATGGCATGGTAGGTTCAGCTGCTGACATAGCCGTTCGTCTCTCACTATGGGTGGTAACGTTCTTGAAAGGTTTGACACTCGATCTTCGAACTCATTGATGAATTTAAGGTGCCGTCACTAAATTGACTTCAAATGTGTGTCCCTAAACACGCATTTGTTCTCTCCATTTGGCGGTACAGCTTCTCGAACGGTAAGGCATTCCGAGCAACGTTTGACTTTGTAGCAATTAGTAACGACCTCACACGGCGTGTCGCTCTATTTTAATATTCACTCCTTGAATGACAGTATCGATTGGCAATACTGTTTAGCGTATTTACTCCAGGAATACCTGGTTTGACCTTTGGAATCGCAGGATAGGTGAAGCCATTGACTCCGCCGATCGTCTCTCACATATTGTGGCATCGATCTAGGACGGTTTAACCCTCGATCTTCTAATTCATACACGATTATATGGTGCCACTCACTGTAATGAATACTAATTTAATTTTCTGAACACGAAGTTATACTCCCGATACAGCGGGTTAGGCTTTCGGCGTGTGAGGTCTCTGGTAAAGCGTTTGACTTTATACAAATTGGCAGCGCACACAAACAGTATGACGCTCTACTTTAAAATTCGAACCGTAAATTGATGTCCCTGTTGCCAATACAGTTCATCAGGTATACCTCCGGTATACATAGTTTTTCTCTTGTAATGACAGGTTTGGCGAAGTTTTTACATAGCCGTTCACCTCTCGCAGAAGGTCTTAACGATCTCGATCAGCCTGACCATCGATCTTAAATTTCTTTCATGAAATTAAGGTGCCCGGTAATGAAATGTATACTCATTTGTTGCTCTGAGAACCTTGTTTTACTCTCGATACAGCTCGATATTCCTTCGGATGGAACGGACATCAATAAAACGTTTGAGTTTGTACTAATTGTATATGTTCTCAAACGGTTTGTCGCTATACTAGAACACTAAAACCGTGAATTAAGGCGTCTATTGCCATTACCGTTCAGCGTATTTACACCCGGAATTCCTGCTTTGGCTCTCGAAATCTCAGAATATGTCAAGCTATTCACTTGGCCGTTCGACTCATAAGGAAGGTGGTAACATTCTCGAAAGGTTTGACCCTCGACTTTCTTTTTCGTACATGAGAACAACTTGTCCGCTTGGTAGAATGTATACTAATTTCTACCACTGAACACCATGTTATACTCTCGATACAGTGCGTTAGCAACTCAGAGGATAAAACGATTGACATTATACCAATTGGTAGCGGTATCAAGCCGATTGAGGCTCTATATTAATATTTGAACTGCGAATTTAGGTGTTAATAAATAATAGTGTACAGCGCATTGACTCCAGGAGTGCTTGGTCCGTCGCTCCGAATCACAGGCTAAATGCAGCTATTGGCTTCGCAGTTCGGCACTCAAAGATGCTGGGGTCGTTGGTGGACTGTTTGACTCTGTATATTTCCATTCATGCATGAAAATAAGGTGTCCCCCTACTAAAATGGCTACTGATTTCATTTCGTGAACACGAATCACGATCCTGGCTTCTGGGGAAATGTTCCCGGATAGTAAGGTATTCGGTATGGAAATGACTTAATGCAAATTGGTAGTATTCTACGACGATTTGACTCTTACTATGATATTCATACCGTGAGATAACGTGCCTATTGCCAATACTGTACTGCGGATTTGCTTCCGATATACTTCGTTTCACTCATGGAATCACAGGATTGGTGTAGATTTTCACTTAGCCGTTCGGCTCTCAAAGAAGGTGGGATCGCTCTTGAACGATTTGACCCTAGATTTTGTTATTCCTACATGAAAAAATGCTTTGCGTCTTCTAAAAGGCCAACTCATCTGTTTCCGTGAGCACTTAGCATGATACTCGATACTGCAGTTTATGTTCTACGAAGGTAAGGTGTATGGGGGAAAGGTATGACTTAAAACAAACTGGTTATGCTTACGAACAGATTGACTCTCTGCCAGTTGCGACTCTCGGAATCACGGGTATAGGTGAAGCCATTGCCTTAGGTTTTCAGCAGTCAAGGAAGTTTGTAACGTTTTGGAACGACTTGACTCTCCATCTTATAATTCATTCATGAACCTACGATGCCAATAACTAAAATGAATACTAATGTCTTTCTCTGAACACAAAGTTATGCTCTCGTTGCAGTGGGTTAGGCTTTTCGGAAGGTAAGGCGGTCCGTAAAAAGTTTGTCATTGTTTACATTGCACAACGATTTGACACTGTACTTTAATATTCATTCCGTGAATTGACCTGTCTATTGCCAATACTGTTCAGTTGATATAATTCCCGAATACCTGGTCTTACTCTCGGAATCGCAGGATCGGTTTAAGCCTCTGACTTATCTGGTCGTCTCTCACAGAAGTTGACAACGTTCTCGAGGCGTTTGACCGTCGATCTCCTAATTCATACATGAAATTAAGGTGCCAGTCACTAAAATGTTTACTAATTTGTTCCTCTGAACCCGTAGCTGTAATCTGAATACCGTGGATTAGGTACTCGTTGGGTAAGGTATTCTTTAAAACCTCTGGCATTATAGCTATATGTAAAATGAAGGTGAAGCTATTGACATAGCCGTTCAACTCTCAGGGAGGGTGGTAACGTTGTTGATCGGTTTGACTATCGTTCTTCTAACTCGTGCATGAAGTTATGATGACCGTAATTAAAATGTATGGTAATTCCACCCTGTGAACACGCAGCTATACTCTCGATATAGCGGGCTAGATTTTCGGAGGGTAAGGTCGTCGGTGAAACGTTTGACTCTATACCAATTGGTAACGTTCTCCAACGGTTTGACGCTCGATCTTCTTACTCATACCTGAAATTAAGGAGCCTGCCACTGTAATATGAACTAATTTGTAACTCCGATCTCGAAGTTATACTCTGGATGCAGCGGATTAGTTTTTCGGAGGGTAAGGTCGATGCTAAAACGTTTGACATTATACCAATTGGTAACGCTCTCAAACAGTTTGACGCTCTATGTTAATATACAAACTACGTATTAAGGTGTGTACTCCGAATACTGTTTAGCGGACTTACATCTCGGTTTTCCTGGGTTGACTCGCGGAATCACGGGATTGGTGAAGTTATTCACTTGGCCGTTCGACTCTCAATGGAGGCGGTAATGTTCATGATCAGTCTGCCTCCCGATCTTCTAATCCATACACGAGATGAAGGTGCCCGTCACTAAAATGACTTGTAACTTGCTTCTGGGGACACGAAGTAATACCCTCAACATTGCGGGTTAGCTTCTCGGATGGAATGGCCTGCGGTAAAATGTTAGACTGTTACGAATGGGTAAAGTTCAACAACGAACAGTGAATGATGGTACGGCAGATCGAGCAACACTACTGTGTGGTCACCGTTAATTTCTTAAGACATGATTTTGAACCTCATGCAATTCTTTCTCATTTTTATATTTATGTACAAATACTGCAATACAAAAACTGTTATGGTGATAGCAATTTTTTTCGAAATTGTCATTTGTTAGTTGAAGAAATTATATTTCTGAGTGCAAGTGCCTTTGGAAGTAGTTCAGTGCACGTTCATGACATCATTTTGTTAAATTCATTGTTATTTTATATGATTATCTGTACACGGACCTACGCTGTTGGAGCCACACGTCTGGCGAGTTCTTGTAGTAGCGTACGGCTGAACGGAGCGGAACTACTGGATCGACTTCCTCAATTCCTTTAACTTCGATTTTGTACCGCTTGCATTTTTTACCAGTTCTGTTTTGATATTCTAGATTTATTTCAAAAGTTTCTATTTTTATTTTAAACAGGTGTATTTCTTAGGAAAGGTGTCTTTGGAATAAGTTGAGTGTACGTTTATGGCATTATTTTGTTAAACATAGTGTTATTTTCTATGATTACCTGTTTAAGCCTGGGGTGATCATGTAGTTGCGTTCGGTAGATCCGACCGAAACTAGGGTATGATCTACGTTAACATCTTTAACCTTGATATTGTACCGAATGCATTCTTTCCCCGTTTTCCATTTATTTATACACACTGTTATTTCCTGTTATTATATTTTCGATATCTCTAAAAATTTTAATCATTTACAGTAAAAAACTGTACTTCATAGTGAATGTGTCATTGGAATTTGTTGACTGCACGTTTATCGCGATATTTGTCTAAACTAATTATTGATTCATATGACTGCCTGTATGCGCGCCAACGCTTCCGGGGCGACAAGGCTGGAGTGGTCCTGCAGTTGCGTACGTCAGTCCGGAACCGCACTACAGAATTGTCTTCAGTAACGTCGTCAGCCTGGATTTCGTACCGTATGCATTTTTTTCTAGTTTTCCATTCATTTATACTTACTGTTATTTAATCTTATTATATTTTCGATTTTCTTCGAAATTTTCAATTTTTAGTTCAAAAGATTGTATTTCATTGTAAAAGTGTCCTTGGAATTGCTTCAGTGTATCTTTATGACATTATTTTGTTAATCTTATTCTTATTTTACATTTCTTTATTTTACAATCTTGCCTGCAAGAGAACCTACGCTGTAGGATGGGCTGTACTTGCGAAGCCTTGGACTTGCGTGCGACAGAACGGAGCGGGGCTATTGGATTGTCTTTGTTCATATCTTTAACCACAATATTTTCCGTACGCATTCTTTCGCGGTTTTCTATTTATTTACAAATACTGTAATTTAGTGTTTCTATGGTTGTCTCTATACGTACCTACGCTGTCAGAATTGCAGCTCTGGCGATGTCTGGCATCTGCGTACGACAGTTCGGACTTGCATAACAGGATGATCTTCATTAATTTCATTAACCATGATTTCGTACCGTATGCAATTTTTCCCAGTTTTCCATTTATTTATACATACTGAAATTTACTGCTATGATGTTTTCAATTTCTTCCATATTTCTTAATTCTTAGTAAAATGAATTGTATTTCTTAATGAAAGTGCCTATTACCTCCGTTGAGTCACCTTTTATGCCAATAGTTTGTTAAACTTATTGTTCTTTTATATGATTGTTTCTGCAGGCACCAACGCTTCCAGTGCGACAAGACTGGATTGGGCTCGGAGTTGGGTTCGGTTGATCGGAGCGACGCTACTGTATGGTATTTCCTCATCCTTGACATTGTCCCGTATGCACTTTCCCCATGTTTTCTATTTATATATACATAGCACAATTGACTGTTATATTTTCAATTTTATTCAAAATATTCAATTTACAGTTCATAAAATTGTAGTCCTTAGTAAAGGTGCCTTTGGAATTTGTTGAGGGCACGTATATGACATTATTTTGTTGAATTTGTTGTTGTATTACATGATTGTCTGTACACGAGCTTACGCTGTCCGAACCACACGACTGCAGTGAACTTGCAGTCAAGTATCGGTAGATCGTTGCGACGCAACTCTGCTCGCCACCGTATGCCTATCGGCTCTGCGGTTCTATACGAACAGATTGACGTTGCAGTTGTGTACTAAATATCGGAGAGGCACAATTGGAAAATATTCCTTAATTTCTTTATTCTTGATTTAGACCAGTATCCGTTTCTCCTTGTGTTTTCTACTTATTTATACATACTCTAATTTACTGTTATATTTTCGATTTTCTTCCATAGCCTGCAATTTCGAATTTAAAAAGCTATACTTCTCAGTATAGGTTTCTTCCGAATTGGTTGAGTTTCCGCTTATAACAATACATTGTTAAGCTCGTTATAATCTTGTATGATTGTCTGTATACGTACCTATGCTTCCGGAGCGTCACGGATGAAGTCGTCTAGCAATTGCATTCGGTATATCGGTGCAACACTACTCCATGATCTTCGATAAGTGTTCTAACCTTGATTCTGTACCGTATACATTCTTTCGCATTCTTCCATTTATTTATATATACCGTAAGTTACGGTTATGATATTTCCGATTTTTTTCGGAACCTTTAATTTTTAGTATAAAAAATTGTATTTCCTTAGTAAAGTGCCTTTTGAATATGTTGAGTGTACGTTTGTGACAACATTTTGTGAATGTTATTGTTATTTTACATTATTGTCTATATTCGTACCTACGCTTCCGGAACGCAAGGGCTGGAGTTGTCTTGTAATTCCGTACGGCAGATCGAAGCGGCACAACTGAATGGTCATCGTTAACTCCTTTAACCACAATGTTGTACCGTATTCCATCTTTCGCAACTCTCTGTTTATGTAGAAATACCGTAATTTACTATTACGATGTCCTTAATTTCCTCCGATGTTTCCAATTTTTATTTTCAAAAATTGTATTTCTTATTAAACGTATCTTTGGAATTAGTTAGGTGTACGATTATGATAATATTTTGCTATACATACTGTTATTTTATACGTACGGCATTATTTGCGTACGGCAGATCGGTGCTGCATACTTGATGGTCTTCGTTTTTCCGTGTAACAATCGTTTTGAACCCTATCCATTTTTTCTCACGTTTTCCATTTTTTTTACACGATCTGTTATTTGCTGTTATGAATTTTTATATTTTATTCGAAACTATATATCCGTATTTTAAAAAATTGTATTTCATAGTAATAGTGTCTTTGGAATTAGATGTTTGTACGTTTATGACAATATTTTGTTATGTCCTTGGGTACTTTATAGAATTGTCTCTATACGAATCTGATTTTCCGTGGTGGCACGGCTGCTGTGGTCTTGCATTAGCGTTCATTAGATCGGTCTGTCACGGCTGTATGGTCTTCGTATATAATTGTAACCTTAATATTGTACAATATTAATTCTTTCATGGTCATGCATTAATTTTCATATGCTGTAATTCAGAGTTATGGTATGTTCGATTTGTCATAATTATATATTTTTATTTAGAGATTTGTCATTCTTAATAAACGTGTCACTGGAAACAGTTGAGTGTACATATATGACAATTTTCTGACAAGTTTGTTGTTACAATATATGATTGTCTATATGCGTACCTACGAGTCCGGTACGACATGGCTGGATTGGTTTTGTAGTTGCGTTCGCTAGATCGGAGCGACAGTGCCGTTAGGTCTTTGTTAATTTCTTTGACCTTGATATTGTACCGTTTGAATTCTTTCTATGTTTTCTGTTGATGTGTACATACTGTAATATACGGTTACGATATTTCAGATTTTCATCAAATTTTCAAGTTTTTAATTTCAGTAATTGTATCGTACATGAAAAGTGCCTTAGTAATTAGTTGTGTGTACGTACATTTTGATAATTCTTTAAACATATTGTTATTTTATATGACTGCATCTATACGTACCTTCGCTGTCAGAGCAACACAACTGACGAGGTGACGAGGTCTTGTAATTACGTACCGCAGGTGGAAGCGGAACTACTGGATGGTCTTCGATACTTTCTTTAACCATTATTTTATACCGTTTGTACTCTTCCGCAGCTTCCTACATGTTTTCAATTAGTGTTATTTATTGCTACGATATTTCTGATTTCTTTAAATTTCAAATTTTCAATCATTATTATCAAAAATTGTATTCCTAAGCTGAAGAGTCTTTGGAATTAGTTGTGGTTAGTTATATGACGATATTTTGTTAGACTTATTGATATTGTATATTATTGTCTGTTGACGTACATACCATATCGGTGCAACACGACTAGCGAGGTACTGTAGTTGGGTACGGCAGGACGGATCGGCACTACTGAATGGTCTGCGATTATTTCTATAACCATGATTTTGTACCGTATGAATTTGTTCTCAGTTTGCAATTTATTTATGCATTCTGTAATTTATTGTTATGATATTTTCGATTTTTCTTCAAAATTTTCAATCTTTATCTTTGAAAAATGTACTTCTTATGAAAAGTGACTTTGGAATTAGTTCAGCGTACCCGTATGACATTATTTTGTACAACTAATTGTTATTTTGTATGATTGTCTGTGCATGTATCTACGCTGTTTGCGCGAGAGGACTAGCATGGTCTTGTAGTTGCGTACGAGAGAACGGAGCGAGTCAATTGGATGGCCTCGACAATGTTTTTAACCATGATATTGTACAGTAAGTGTTCTTCCTCAGTTTTTCATTTATTTGCACATACTGTATGTTACTGCTTTGATGTTTTCACTTTCCCTATAAAATACAATTTCTGAGATAAAAAATTGGAGGGTTTGAATAAAATTGGAATTATCATAACACTAGATCACAGAATGTAGAAATAAATAGTAAATATCCAAAGAATGCATTCGACACAATATGAAGGTTAGAGAAATTAACGAAGATAATACTGTGATGTGGGTCCGATATGCCGAACGCAACTGCAAGGCCATAATAGGCGTGTCGCTCCGGAAGCGTATTTACGTATAAAGACAATTATGTATAATAAAAATATGTTTCATCGTAATATTGGCATAAACGTACACTCAACGAATTCCGAAGACACTTTTGATAAAATGTAGAATGATTGACATTAAAAATGTGGAATTTTGAAAAAATTCGTAAGTATTAAAACAGTAAATTACAGTGTATATAAATAAATGGAAGAATGCGAAGGAATGCATACGGAAGGAATGCGTCCTACCGAACGCAACTTCAAGACCACTCCATTCGTGTTGCGGCAGAAGTGTAGGATTGTATTCAGACAATCATATTATACAACAACAAATTAAACAAAATATTTGCATAAATGTAGAATTGAGAAGGCACTTTTACTATGCAGAACAAATTTTTAATTTAAAAACTGGAAATTATGAAAAACTCGAAAATAGCATATGCGTAATATACAGTATGTATAAGTAAATTGTAGCCTGGGAAGAGATCCATACGGCACAGTATTATGGTTAAAGAAATTAACGAAGCTCATAGAGTAGTGTCGCCCCCATATACCAATCGCAACAGCAAGACCACTCCACTCGTGTCGCGCTGGAAGCGAGGTACGAATACAGACAATCATATAAAATAAGAAGAAGCAAACATCAATGTTGTCATAAATGTAAACTCAACTAATTCCATAGACAATTCTCTTGAAAAATGCAGTTTCTGAAATTAAAGACTGGAAGTTATGAAACAAATCGATAATATCATAAAAGTAAATTGCAGTATGTGGAAATAAATGGAAGCCAGCCAAGCAATGCCTACGGTACATTGGAAAGGTTGAAGAAATAAACAAAGACCATACGCTATTGTCGCTTCCGATCTGCCTTCGCAACTACAAGGCATCCACACTCGTGTCGCACCGGCAGCGTAGGTACGTATACAGATAATCATATAATATGACAACATATTTAACAAAGCATTATCTTAATCGTACAATCAACTAATTAGAGAGACACTCTTTCTAATAAATATGAATTTTGAAATTTAATAAAATATCGAAAATACCATAATTGTAAATTAAATTATGCATAAGCAAACACAGAACTGCGAATGAATGCATACAGTACAACATTAAGGTTAAAGAAACTAACGAAGAACATACAGAATGCCGCTCCGATCTGCCGTTCACAACTACAAGGCGAATGCGGTAGTGTCGCTCCGGCAGCTTAGGAACATATTGCGGCAGTCATATAATATAACAAATAATTTAACAAAGTATTGTCATAAGCGTAAAAGCAACTAATTCCAATGACACTTTTACTAAGCAATACAGTTTCTTAAAATAAAAATTGAAAATTATGAAAAAAATCAATAATTTCATAACAGTAAATTGCTGAATGAATACAAAAAATGAAAAAATGAAAAAATTGGGAAAAATTGCATACGCTTCAAAAACATGGTTAAAGAAGTCAACGAAGACCATCCAGTATTATGGCTCCGTTTGCCGTAGGCATCAACAGGACCTCGCCAGCCCTGTCGCTCCGACAACGTACGTACGGCTACAGACAAGCATATAAAATAACGACAAGCATAATAAAATATTCTCATAATCGTAAACTCAGTCAATTCAAAATTCAGATAGGAATCGAAATTATGAAATCAGTAAATTAAAGTGTCTTTAAATAAATGGAAAATTGCCAAAGAATGCATACGGTACCACATGAAGGTGAAGGAAATTAACGAATATCACATAATAGTGTAGCTCCCGTCTATCATACGCACCTACGAGGCAATTCCAGTCGTGTCTCTCCATAACCGTAGGTACGTTTGCAGACAACGATAGAATTTAAACACAACTTTAACAAAATAATGTCATACACATAAGCTCAACTAATTCGGAGGACATTTTTACTTGAAAATACAATCTTTAAAGCTAGAAACTGTAAATTTCGAAAAAAAATCTGATATATCATAATAGTTACTAAGAGTTAGTACAGATAATTTGAAAGCAGGGGAAAATATGCATACCGTACAATACAAGGATAAAGAAATTAACAATAACCATACAACACTGTCGGTCCTATCTAACGGACACTACTACACGACCACTCCTGCCGCGTTGCTCCGGAAGCGTTGATACGCTAACAGACAATTCTATAAAATAAGAATGAATTAATCAATATATTGTCACAAACGTTCACTCTACTAATTCGATGGCACTTGGCATAAAAAATATAATAATTTAAACAAAACATTGGAAGTTTTGAAGAAAATGGGAATTATCACAACCGTAAATTACAGTATGTATAAATACATTGAAAACTGGGGAAAAATGGCAACGGTACATAATTAAGTTTAAATAAATTAACGTGGACCTTCCAGTATGCCGCGCCGATCTGCCATAAGCACTGCAAGACCACTCCAGGCGTGCCGTTACCGAAGCGTAGGTACCCATCCAGATAATCATATAATATCAAATTAATTTTAACAGAAAAATATCATAATCGTATACTCAACTAATTCCATAGACGCTTCTCCTAATAAAATGCAATTCCTGAAATTATAGAATAGTACTTTTAAATAATGTCGCCAATATCATACATGTAAATTGCAATATGCACAGATAAACAGTAAACTGATATTAAATGCATACGGTACAATATCAGGGTTAATGAAATCATCCCAGACCATACAGCAGTGTCGCTCCTGTCTTCCCAACGCACCTACAGGACCACTCTACCCGTCTCGCGCATGACACGCAGGTACGTACGCAGACAATCATATGAAGTAACAATAGGATTAAGATCATATATTCATAAACATATACTTCCTAAGACACTTTTACTGGAAGCGACAATTTTTAAAGTTACACATACGAACTTTTGTAAAAAATCTGAAATATCATAGCAGTAAGTTACTGAACGCTGAAATAAACAACTGTGGAAGAATGCATACGGCACAAAATGAAGGATAATGAAATTAACAATGATCATACACCAGTGCCGCTTCGTTCTGCCGTACGCTACAACAAGGCCTCGACAGTCGCGTCCCTCAAACAGCGTTGGTATGTATACAGAAAATCGTATAAAACAACAAAAAGCTTACCAAAAAATCGGCAAAAACGTACACTCACCTAGTGCCAAAGACACTATCACTAAGAATGACAATTCTTTAAAATGAAGATTGAAAATTAAGTAGAAAGCTGATAACATCATACCAGTAATTTGCAGTGTGTAAAGACAAATAGGAAACTGCGTAAGAATGCATACGGTACAATAATCCGGTTAACGGTATTAACGAAATCCATCCTGTACGCAGCACCGATGATCCGAACGCAACTACAAGACAGCGCCTGTCGTGTATCGACGGATGCGTAGGTACTCATAGAGAAAATCATATAATACCGCAAAGAATTTAACAGACTATTGTCATAAACGTACACTCAGCTAATACCGAAGGAACTTCTACAATGGTATACAATTTCTTAAACTAAAAATTGATTATTCTGTAAAATATGGAAAAAATCATATCAGTCAATTACAGTATATATAAATAAATGGGAAACTGCGAAGAAATGTAGATGGTACAAAATCAAGGTTAATGAAATTAACAATGGTCGTTCTCCAGAGTCGCTCCGATTTGCCGTACGCAACTACAAAGCCTTGCCAGTTGTGTCGCGCCTGCAGCGTAGGTACGCATACAGACAATCATTAAATATGACAACAAATTTAACAAAATATTTCCTTAATGTTAGACTCCTTTAGTTCCAAAGGCACTTTTACAAAATGTACAATTTTTGAAATAAAAGATTGGAAATTAAAAAAAGAAATCGTGAATATCATAACAATAAAGTACGTTCTATCGAAATAAATAGAAAACATCGAAGGAACGCTACGGTAGAATACGAAGGTTACAGAAATTAGCAAGGACCCTAGAGTAGTGTCGCTCCGATCCGCTGAAATCAACTGCAAGACCACTTCAGCCGTGTCGCTCCGGGAGCGTACGTACGTATAGAGACGATCATATAATACGACAACAAATTCAACAAGACATTGTCATAAACCTCAGCATAACTGATTCAAAAGAAACTTACATTAAGAAATACAATTTTTTAAACTAAGAATTGATGATTTTGAAAATTCGATGATACCATAACAGTAAATTGCAGCACATAGAAATAAATAGACTTCTGCGAATGAATTCTTACGGTACAATATTAAGGATACAGGAACTAGCAATGTCCAAAGACTATTGTCGCTCCGCTCAACCGAATGCAACTGCAAGACCACTCCAATGGCGCGCACTGGAAGTGTAGGTATGTACACAGACAATATAATAAAATAACAATAAGTTTAACATAATATTATCATAAACGCAAACTCAACTAACTCAATAGACAATATTATTAAGGAATACAATTCCCAAAATTGAAAATTGCCAATTTTGAAAAGAAATCGAAGATATCAAAGCAGTAAATTACAGTATGATTAAATAAATGAATGACCGGGATTAAATGCATAACATTCAAAATTAAATTTAACGAACTTAACTGGGACACTCCAGTAGTGCCGCTTCGGTCTGCCGTACGGAAATACAGGATATCGCCATTAGTATCGCCCCGCCAGCGTAGGTTCGTATACAGACAGTCATATTAATTACGAAGAAGATCAACATAATAATGTCATAAATGTAAACTCAACAAATTCCAAAGACGCTTTTACTATGAAACACAATTTTTCGTAGAAAAGTTGAAAATATCGATGAGAATCGAAAATATCGTAACAGTAAATCACGGAATTTATAAATAAATGCAGACTGGAAAAAATTGCATGCGGTACAATATCTAAGTTAGAGAAATTGACGATGATAATAACGTAGTGTCGGTCCGATATGCCGAACGCAACTGCAAGGCCAAACAGGCTTGTCGCGCATGGTATCGTACGTGCGTATAGAGACAATCATTTAAAATGACATTAAATTTAACAACATAATATGATGAATGTACACTCACATAATACCAAAGGCACTTTTACCAAGAAATACAATTTCGTGAACTAGAAATTGAAAATTCTGGAAAAAAATTGAAAATATCAAAACAGTAAGTTACAGTATGCAGAAATAAATAGAAATCTGCGAAAGATTGCAAACGCTACAACATAGGGTTCAAAGAATTTAGCGAGGATCATATATCAGCGTCGCTCCTATTATGTGAACACAACTACAACATAATTCCAGCTCTGTCGTGCAGGAAGCGTAGGTGCGTATACAGACAAGCGTATAAAATTACAATATGTATAACAAAATATTGGTATAAACGTACACTCAACTATTCCCAGATACACTTTTACTAAGAAATTCAATTATTGAAATTATCAACTGGAATTTTGTAAGATATTGAAAATATCAAAACAGTAAATAACGGTATGTAGTATTAAACAGAAAAGCGAACAAAATGCTTACGTTACGATGCAATGGTTAAAGAAGTTAACGAAGACCAGCCAGTATTGTCCCTCTGATTTGCAGAACACAACGGCAAATCCACTCTTATCTTGTCGCACCGGATGCGTAGATACTTATACGGACAATCATATCAAATAACAATATCTTTAACAAAATAATGTCATAAACGCGTACGCTCAACAAATTTCAAAGGCACTTTTACTAAGAAATACAATTTTTTTTACATGAACATTAAAATTTCGAAGAAGAACGAAAATATAACAACAGTAAATTACAGTATCTGTAAATAAATAGAAAACTGGGACGGAATGCATATGATACAAAATCAAGGATAAGGAAATAACTGAAACCATACAGTAACGCTGCTTCGATCTGCCGTGTACAACTGCAAGACCTCGATAGTTGTCTTGCGCCGGCTGGGTTGGTACGTATACAGACAATATTATAATATATCACCAAGCTTTACAAAGTACTGGAATAAACGTAAGTTCAACTAATTCAAAAGGAACATTTACAAAGAAATACAACTTTATAAAATAAAAAGTTAGAATTCTCTTGTATATCGAAAATATCATAACATTAAATTACAGTATGTATAAATAAATGGAAAACTGAGAAACGATGCATACTCTACAATATCAAGGCAATAGTAATTTCCGACCACCATCAAGTACAGTCGTTCCCAACTACCGAACGCAACCACAAGACGACTCCAGTCGTTTCGTGCCGACAGCGAAGGTACATGTGGAGACAATCACATAATGTAACAAGTAATATAACAAAATATTGTCACAAACGTATGCTGAACTAATTCCAAAGGCACTTTTCATATACGATTGAATTTCTGAAATCAACAACTTGAAATTTGTAGAAAAATCGAATATATCATAACAGTATATTACTGTTGGTGTTCAGATAAAGAAATTAGTCTCCATTTCAGTGACGCGCACCTTAACGTCATGTGTACATTAGAAGTTCGAACGTCAAACCTTTCGAGAACGTTACCACCTTTTTTTAGATACGATCGGAAAAGTCAATAGCTTCACCTATCGTATGATTCGGGGAGGCAAGCCAGGTATTCCTGAAGTAAATCCGCTGAAGAGTATGGTAAATAGACAGCTTAGTTCACCGTTCGAATATAAAAAGCAAGCCGTCAAACCGATGAAGGGCATTACATATAGGTATAGGGTCAAACTTATTACAAAATGCCTTTGCCTCCGAAAAAATAACTCGCTGTATCGGTAGTATTACACCGTGTTCAGAGATACTAAGTTGTATACATTTTAGTGTCGAGCAACTTAATTTCATGCCTGAATGGGAAACTCGAGAATCATACCGTTCGAGAGCGGTATGATTCAATCGGCTAAGTCAATAACTTCACCCATCCTGTGACTTCGACAGTCAAATCAGGCATTCCAGGAGTAAATCCGCAGAACAGTATTCGCAATAGTATTGGCAATGTACAGAGTCAAACCGTAGTAGATGTTTACCTATACGTAGAGAGCTTTACTCCGTGGGCATTTATTTTTCGCGAACCTAACTCGCTGTATCGATAGCATAACTACTAGTTTCTGAGATACAAATTAGTATATAATTTAGTGACGGGCACCATTATTGCGTGTATGAATAAGAAAATCGAGGGTCAAACCGATCGAGAACTTTACCACCTTCTGTGAGAGACGAACGGCTATGTCAATGACTTCATCTATCCAGTGACAGCATGAGTATAAGCAGGTATTCCGGACGTATCTCCGATGAACAGCACTGGCAATAGACACCTTTAATCGCGGGTTGAATATTATAGTAGAGCGTCGGACTGTTTCAGTGCGTTGCCAATCTGAATAATGTCGAACGATTTACAGGAGACCTTACACTCCGAAAGCCTAACCAACTGTATCGATGGTATAACTCCGTGTTCGGAAGAACAAATTAGTAGACATTTTAGTGACGCGCACCTTAATTTCATGTATGGGTAAGAAGATCGAATGTCCAACCGGTCAAAGACGATGCCATCTTCTGTGGGAGACGAACGTCTACATCATTACCTTCCCCTATCCAGTGGTTCGGAGAGGCAAACTAGGTATTCCTGGAGAAAGTCTGCTAACGAATTTTGGCAATAGACACCTTAATCCGTGGTATGTATATTACAGTATAGCGTGAAACCGTTTGAGAGCGTTGCCAATTTCAATAAGGTCAAACGTTTTACCGAAGGCCTTAGCTTCCGCGAACGTCGCCGGATTCATCGAGAGTATAAGATAGTTTTCACAGATAAAATTTAATATTCATTTCAGTGACGGCCACTATAACCGCATGTACGAATCAGAAGATCGAGGATGATACCGTTCGAGAACGTTACCGCACTATTTGCGAGTCGAAATGATACGTAAACACCTCTTCCTATCCTGTGATTCGCAGAGACGAATCAAGTATTCCGGGAGAATGTCCGCTGAACAGCAATGGCAATGAACACCATAATTCATGGTTTTTACATTGAAGTTGAGCGTCAGACCATTTGAGTGCGTTACAAATTACAATAGAGTCAATCGTTTTACCGTAGGCCTTACCCTCGACGAACCTCGGCGGCATCATCTATAGTATAACATCGTTTTTAGAACATGCAATAAGTCTTCAAGTCATTAACGGGCACCTTTGCTACTCGTATGAATTAGAAGATCGTGGTCAATCCACTCGAGAACAGTTCCACCGTCTGTGAGTGACGAACGGCTATATCGATAGCTTCACCGATCCTGCGATTCCAAGAGTCAAACCAGGTATTCCGGGAGATAATACGCTAAACAGTATTGCCAATTGACACCTTAATTCAAGGTTGGAATATTAAAATGGAGCGTCAAGCCGATTTAAAACGTTACCACTTGACATAAAGTCGAACGCGTACCGAAGGCGTTAATTTCCGCGAATCATACCGACTTCATCCAGAGTATAACTTCCTGTTCCGAGAAAGGAGGAAGTCTTCATTTTGATGCCGGGCAACTTAACTTCATGTATGAATTTGAAGCTCGAGATTCGAACAGGTCGAGAACGTTGTCACCCACTGTAAGAGTTAAACGGCTATGTTAATAGTTTCACCTATCCTGTGTTTCCGATAGTCCAACTAGGTATTCCTGGGGGAAATCTGCTGAACAGTGTTGGCAATAGACAAATTAATACACGGTATGAATATTAAAGCAGACCGTCACACCGTTGTAGATCGTTACCTATTTATATAGAGTCAAACTTTATCCGGATGGCCTTACCTTCCGAGATGCTAACCAACTTTGTCGATAGTATAACATCGTGTAAAGTGGATAAAATTACAACAGATTTTAATGAGGGGCACCTTAACTTCATATGTGAATTAGAATATCGGGAGTCAATCCGTTTGCGAACTTTACCACCTCCTTTGATAATCGAACGTCTACGTCAGTTACATCACCTATCCTGTGATATCCGATCGTCGAATGACGTATCCCAGGAGTAAAGCTGCTCTACAATATTGGCATTAGACACCCCGTTTCGCGGAATAAATACTAAAGTACACAGTCAAACCGTCGTAGAACGATATATATTGGTATAGATTCAAATTTCTTACCGAAGGTCTTACATTACGCGATCCTCACATTCTTCATCGATAATCTAGCCTCGTGCACAGAGAATGAAGTTAGTATTCATTTCAATGACGGGCACCTTAACTTCATGTTTGAATTAAAAGTTCGAGGGTCAAACACCACGAGAACGTTGCCAGCTTCTATGCGAGACGAACGGCTAAGTCAATACCTTCTCCTATCCTGTAATACTGAGAGTCATTCCAGGTATTTATGGGGTAAATCCATTGAACAGTATGGCATTAGATACCCTACTTCTCGTTACAAATGTTAAAGTATGAAGTCAAAGATTTGTAGAACGTTACGTATTGGTATAGAGTCATAACTTTAACCGCAGGCATTACCTTCCGAGAAGCTAACACGCAGTATCGAGAGAATAACATCGCCCTCCGAGAAGCAAATTGGTATACATTTTAATTACGAGCACCGTTAATTTCATGTACGAACCATAAAATCAGGGGTCAAACCCTTCGTGAACGTTACCACCTTCTTTCAGAGTCGAACTACTAAGTCAACAACTTCACCTATCCTGCGATTCCAAGAGACAAAACACGTATTGCGGGAGTCTATGCGTAGATCCATATTGGCAATAGGCACTCTATTTCGATTTGTAAATATTAAAGTACAGAGTCAGTCAGTTTGAGAACATTATCATTTGGTATAAAGGCATGCGTTTTACTGAAGGCTTTACACTCCGAACGCCTAACGCGCTATTTCGAGAATATAACATGGAGTTCTGAGGTTGAAATTTATATTTATTTTAGTGACGGGCAGCTTAACTTCACGTATGAACTAGAGGATCGAGGGTTAGACCAGTCGAAAGCGTTGCCACATTCAACGAGAGACGAACGGCTAAGTCAATAGCTTCACCGATCCTGCGATTCCGACAGTCAATCCAATTATTTCGGGAGTAAGTACGCTGAACGGTACTGACAATATACACCATAATTCAAGGTTTCAATATTAAAGTGGACTGTCAGACCGATGTAGAATGTGACCGATCCCTCTAGAGTCAAGCGAGGTACCGAAGTCCCTTCGATCCGAGTATCTAACCATCTATATCGATGGTATAACTCCGTGTTCAGAAGGACAAATTAGTAGGCATTTTAGCGGACGGACACCACATTTTTGTGAATAAACATCTATACCGTGAGTCAAAGCGTTCGATAACGTAGCCACCTTCCTTTAGCGTCGCACAGCTGATCCAATAGCTTCACATATGATGAGATTCCGAACGTCAAACCAGCTATACCTGGAGTAAATCCGCCGTACAGTATTGGCATAAGGCACCTTATATCACGGTATTGATATTAATATACAGAGTCAAACCGTTGTCGATTGTTATCTGTTGATATAGTTAATAAGGTGCCCGTCATTGAAATGGAGACTAATTTCTTTCCCTGAACACGAAGTTATACCCTATGCAGCGGATTAGTTCTTCGAGGGGGCGGGGGGTAATATCTTCTTTGAAGCGATTGACTTCATAGCAATTGGTAACGTTCTCTAACGGTGTGACGCTACATTTTAAAATTCCATACGGGAATTAAGGTATCTATTGCCAATACGGTACAGCGGATTTACTCGCGTAATACCTGGTTTGACTTTCGGAATCACAGGATATGTGAATATATTGACTTAGCCGTGCGACGCTGAAGGACGGAAGTAATGTTCTCGAATGCATTGTCTCTCGACAAATCTAATTCTACATGAAAATAAGGTACCCGTCTGCTAAAATGTCTACTAGTTTGATCCCGTGCGCACTAAGCATGACTTTCGCTACTGCGGTATGTGTTCTAGAAGGTAACATATTCGTTAAAAAGAGAGACTTTATACCAATTAGTAATGTGCGCCGACGGTTTGAGTCACCAATTTAATATTCATACAGCCATTTGATGTCGCTATTGTCAATAATGTTCAGCGGATTCACTCCAGGAATACCCCGTTTATCTCTCGGAATTATAGGATACGTGAAGCTATTGACATCGCTGTTCGAATCTCGAAGAATCTGATAACGTTATCGAACGGATTTACACTCGATCTTCTAATTCATAAATGAAAAAGGTGTTGTCCGTCTGCTAAAATGTCTCGTAATTTGTTTCCGTGAGCACTAAGCATGACATTCGCTACAGCGGTTTCGGTTCTAGGAAGGAATGGTGTCTGCTAGAGGAATATGAAGTAATATTAATTGGTAACGTTCTCCAGCGGTTTGACGCTGTACATTAGTATTCATATAGTGAGATGATGTGTTTATTGCCAATACTGATCAGCTAGTTTACTCCTGGAATACCTGATTTGCCTATCGGAACCACAGGACAGCAGCAGCTATTGACTTAGCTGTGCGACATTCGAAGTATGTGATAACGTTATTCAACGGTTTGACACACGATCTTCTAATTCGTTGCATGAAATTAAGGTAACCGCCAATAAAATGTCTACTAATTTCTTTCACTGAACACGAAGTTATACACTCGATACAGCGGGTTATGATCTCAGAAAATAAGGTATCAGTTAAAGAGTACGTCGTTATTCCAATTCGTAACGTTCTCAAACGGTTGGACGCTCTACTTTAACATTCATACAAAGAATTATGGTGTCTACTGCCAGTCCTGTTCAGTGTAATTACTCCTAGTATATGTGATCCGACTCCCGCATTCACAGGATAGGGGAAACTATTGAGTTAGATGTGCGACTGTCAAAGAAGGTGGTAACATTCCCCAACGGTTTGACTCTCGATCATCTGTTAGATAGATAAAATCCAGTTGCCGTCCCTAAAATCTATGCTATTTTGCTTCTCTGACCACGAACTAATACGCTCGATACAGCGGGTCAGCTTCTCGGAAGGTACATCCATCGGTGAAACGTTGGACACTATACCAACAAGTAACGTTGTACAACCGTGTGACTCTGTACTTTAATATTTACAGAGGAAAGTAGTGCTTTTAATGCCGATATTCTACATCGGATTTAATCCCGGAATTTAATCACGGCATGGCACCGTGAATCTCAGGATAGGTGAGGCTAGTGACATAGCCGTACGAATGGCGAAGACTCTGGTCACGTAACCGAACGGTTTTACCCACGGTATTCCATTTCATTCATGAAATTATAATGTATACTAATGGATTTCACTGAATACGATAATATATTCTCGGTACAGTGGGTTTCTTTCTTCTAATGTTAGGTTTCGGTAAATGGTTTTACTCTATACCAATTCGTAGCGATCTCAAATGGAGTGACGAACAACTTTAATATTAAAACCGTGAACGAAGGTGACTAAAGCCTATACTATTGAGCGGATTTACTCCCAGCATATCTGGTTGCGCTCTTGGAATTACAGTATGGTTGAAGCTATTGACTGAGCCGCTCTCGGCTCTCAATGTAGGCGGTAACATTCCCGAGCTCTGTGCCTTTCAATGTTGATATTTATAGACAAACATGTGGTGTCGGACGGCTAAAATGTATACTAATATGTTCCCGTGAACATTAAGCAGGAAACTCACTGCAGCTGGTTTGGTTCTCCGCAGGTGTGGTATTCTGTGAGAGGAATGGCTTTCTACGAATTGGTAATGTTCTGTGACCGGTTGAGTCCCTACATTAACATTCAATCCGTGAATTACGGTTTCTATTGCCAATATTGCTTAGCGGAATTTACTCCCCGGATACTTGATTTAACTTTAGAAATCATAGGATAGCAGACGGTTATTATCTTAGCCGTTCGACACTCATCGAACGAGGTAAAGCTTAGAAACAGTCTGTCTCTCGATCTTCTAATTCATTTACGTAATTATGGTGCCGGTCTCTAAAATGTATATAATGCCTTACTCTGGACACGAAGTATTACTCTCAATGAAATGGGTGAAATTCGCTGTAGGTAATGCCGGCGGTTAAACGTTTGACATTATACACACTCGTAACGCTCTCAAACGGCTTGACGCTCTAAATTAATATTCAAACCATGGACTATGGTGTCTATTGCTAATACAGTTCAGCGGATTTTCTCCCACAATACCTGGTTTGACTCTCCCAGGATAAGTGAAGCTGTTCACTTGGCCGTACGTCACTCACAGAAGGTGGTAGCGATGTCGAAAGATTTGACCCTCGTTCTACCATTTCATACATGAAATTAATGTGCTCGTCACTAAAATGAATTCGCCATCCGATCACGATGTTAGACTCTGGATGAAGCGGGTGACGAGCGCGGAAGGTAGTGTCTTCGGTAGAACGATTGACTTCGTAGCAATTGGTAAGGATCTCAAACGGTTTGACGCGCTATTTCAATATTCAAACCGTGATTGAAGATATCTATTGCCAAAACTCTTCAACGGACTTATTCCCATAATAACTGCCTTGTCTCTCGGAAAGACAGATTCGGTGCAGATATTGACGTATCCGTTTGTCTCTCTCGCAGAAGGTAACAACGTCTTCGAAGAGATTCACTCGCGATTTCCTCATTCATCCATGTGACTAAAGTGCTCTTCACTAAAATGAATACAAATTTTCTTGTATAAGCACATAGTTATATTCTCGATGCCCCGGGTTTGGTTCGCCGAAAGTAAGGTGTCCGGTAAAACGTTTGTCTTCATACCAATTAGTAAAATTCTCCTACGCTTTGAGACCCTACTTTAACATTCATACCGCGAATTGGGGTCCCTATTGCCAATACTGATCAGTGGATTTTCTCCAGGAGTGCATGATTTATCTCCCGAATTCACAGGTAAGATGACGCTATTGCCTTTGGCATGCTGCTGTCAACAGAGGTGGTATCGTTCTCGGATGATTTGACCCTCCATTTTCTTATTGATACAGACAATTACAGTGTCCGTCTCCAAAAGAGTCTACTAATTTATTTCCTTGAACACTAAAAAAAACACTTGCCGCAGCGAGTTATGTTCTCGGAAGGTAAGGTGTCCGGTACAATGTTTGACCGTATACCAGTAGGAAGCGATCTACAATGGTTCGAAAATCTGTGTTACTATTTATACCGTAATCTATGGTGTCTATTACCGACACTGCTCGGCGTATTTACACCCGTAATATCTGGTTTAACACTCGGAATCGCAAGATAGGTGAAGATATTGACTTAGCCGTTCGAATCACAAATAGGGTGGTATCGTTCTCGAGCAGTTTGACTCTCGGTTTTGCTATACCTACATGAAAATAAAGTATCCCTCTGCAAAAATGTCTACTAATTTCACGCCCTGAATAACAAGCATGGCACTTCCTACAGCGGGTTTGGATTTGCGGAGCGATAGGCATTCCGTATAAAGTTTGACTCTATACGAATAGGTAACGTTCTTCAATGATTTGACGTGTGACATTAATATTCAAACCGAGAATTAATGTGTCCATTGCCAATACTTTTCAGTGGATGTACTCGCGGACTTTCTGGTTTGAACCTCGGAATCACAACATAGGTGAAACTACTGATCTAGCCGCTCGTCCCTCAGATGCGGTTGTCACGTATCTGAACGGTTTGACCATCGATCTTCTAATTCATACATAAAGTTAAGATGCCGGTCTCTGAAATGAATACTAATTTCTTTCTGTGCACACGATGGTATATTCTCGATGAAGTTGGTGAGGTTCGCGGAAGGTAAGGTCCCCGGTCATACGATGGACTTTAAAGAAATTGGTAACGATCTACAACGGCTTCACTGTCTGTCCTAATATTGAAACCGTTAATTAAGGTGCCAATTGCCAATACGGCTCAGCAGCTTTGCTCCTGGAATACCAGATTTGACTATCGGAACCACATGAAAATGTGATGTTATTGACTCACACGATCAAGTCTCAAATAGGGTGGTAACGTTCCCAAACATTTGACATTAGATTTTCTAATTCGTACATGAAAATAAGGTGCCCATGACTATAATGTGTACTAATTTCTTTCTGTGAACACGAAGTTGCACTCTCGATTACGCGGGTGAAGTGCGCGCAAGGTAAGATATTCGGTATAGGATTTGGCTTTTGTACCAATTGGAAGCGTTCTCAAACGGTATGACGCTGTATTTTAATATTCTATCAGTGTATTGAGGTGTCTATTGCCAATACTGAACTGCGGATTTACACCTGGAACTCCAGGTTTGACTCTCGGAGTCACAATTATAGTTGATGTTTTTGACTCCGCCGTTCGACTCTCAAAGTAAGTGGTAATGATCTCATACGGTATGACACCCGATCCTCTAATTCATATTCCAAAATAAGGTATGCCTCTGCTATAGTGTCTATAAATTTGTTTCCATGAACACTACGCAAGACACGCGCTACAAGGAGTTATATTCTCGGAATGTAAGGTATTCGGTAAAAAAATGACTTTATAGAAATTGGTAATATTCTTCAACGGTTTGACTCTTTTCTTCAATATTCATACCAGGAGATAAGGTGTCACTTGCCAATACTGCTCAGGGGATTTAATCCTGGGGATGCTGGTTTAACTATCTGAATCTCAGGATTGGTGATGCTATTGACTTAGCCGTTCGACTCTCACAGAAGGTGATAAAGCTCTCGAACCGTTTGGACCTCGACCTTTTAATTCATGCGTCAAATTAGGGTTCTCGTTACTAAAGCGTATACTAGTTCGTACCACTGATCATGTTGTTAGGCTCCCGATACAGCTGGTCAGTTGTTCGGAAGTGTAAGGTATTCTGTAAGAAGTTCGACCCTACACGAGTAGGTAATGATCTGCAACGGCTCGACGACCTGCTTTAATATTCAAACCGTGAATTAAGGTGTCAACTGCCAATACTATTCAGTGCATTTTCTCTCGGAATATCCTGTTTGTCTCTCGAGTCACAGGATAGGTAGAGCTATTGACATTTCCGTTCGAATCTCAATGAAGGTTGAAACTTTCTCCATTGGTTTGTCCCTTGATCTTCTAATTCATACATGAATTTGAGCAGCCCGTCTTTGAAAATAAGTACGAGTTTGATTCTCTTATACACGAGATGAAGCTGCTGAGGTTTGCGGATGTTAAGGCCTTTGAAAAACGTTTGACTTTGTAAACATTGGTAACCGTCGCAAATGGAATAACGCTATTCAGTAATATTGAAACAGTGAACTAAGGTGTCTTGCCAATACCTGTCAGCGGATATACTCGCGGCACAGCTGCTTGACTTTCGGTATCACAGGATAGGTGCCGCTATTGACTTACTTCTGCGACCTCAAGAAAGGTGGTAACATTCTCGAACCGTTTTACTCTCGACCTTCCAATTCATACATGAAGCTAACGCGCCCGTCACTGAAATGAATACTAATTTCTTCCGCGGAACACGAAGTTATACTCTCGATACCGCTGGTTAGCTAACGGAATGTAAGATATTCGGTAAAAGGAATGACTTCATACAAATTGGTAATGTTCTGGAACGGTTTCACTGACTTCATTAATATTCATGCCGTGAATTATGGTGTCATTTGCTAATGCTCTTCGGCGGATTTCCTCCCGGATTACCTGAAATGACTCTCAGAATCACAGGACAGATGAAGCTATTGACTTAGCTGTTCCTCTTTCACAGAATGTAGGAACATCTTCGAACTGTTTGACCATCAATGTTGCGATTTATCCACAAACATGTGGCGTTCGTCCGCTAACAGTTCTGCGAAATTGTTAATTGTTAGGTTTCCTGAAAGTATGGTATTCGATAAAAGAGATGGCCTTACCTTCGGAGTAGCTGACCCGCCGCAAAAAGAGAATAACTTCTTGTTCAGAGAAAGAAATTAGTCTTCGTTCTTGTGACGGGCACCTTACTTTCATGTACGAATTAGAAGACCGAGTGTCAAATTGTTCGATAACCTTAACAACCTCCTTTGAAGTAGAACGGACAAGCCAAAAGCTCCACCTACCATGTGATTCCAAGAGTAAAAACACGTATACGTGGAGTAAATCCGCTAAAGTATTGACAATAGACACCTTCCTATACAGTTTGAACATAAAAGTAGAGAGTCGAACAGAGATCATTACCAATTGGTATGAAATCATTCGCATTACCGATATCCTTACCATCCGGGATGTTAACACGCTGTATCAATAGCATAACTTCCTCTTTAGAGGCACATAACATTATACATTTAAGTGGCGGCACTTTAATTTTATGTATGAATTAGATGATAGAAGGAACAACATTTCGAGATCGTTACCACCCACTTCGAGATTTGAACGGCTATGTCAATAGCATCACCTATCTAGTGGTTCGGAGCGTCAAGCCATGTATTCCGGCAGACAGTCCGCTGAAGTGTTTGGACAGCAAGCACCTTGATTCAAGGTTTGAATATTAAAGTAGAACGTCAAGGCGATTTAGATCGTTGCCAATTAGTAAAAGCTCAAACGTTTTACCGAATGCCTTGCCGTCCGAGAAGCAAACCCTCTATATCGAGAGATCAGCTACGTGTTGAGGGAAACATATTAGTATTCAATTTAGTGACGGCACCTTAGGTTCAAGCATGAATTAGAATATCGATGGTCAAACTGTCCGATAACGTTACCTCCTTCAATTGGAGTCGTACTACTATGTCAATACCTTCACTTACCCTGTGATTCCGAGAGGCATAACACATAATCCGAGAGTCTGTGCGCTGAAAAGTATTGGTAATTGATAACTCAATTCACGGTTTGAATATTAATACAGACCGTCAAATCGTTGTGGAACGTTACTAATTGCAATAAAATCAAACCATTTTACCGAAGACCTTACAACCCGAAATATTAACCCGCTGTATCGGGACCATAACTTTGTGCTCAGAGAAAGAAGTTATTACTCAATTCACTGACGGGCACCATAATAGCATTTATGAATTAGGAAACCTGGTGTCAAACAGTTTGAGAAGGACACCACTTTCTTTGAGTGTCGAACAGCTAATCCAATAGTTTCACTATCCTGTAATTCCTAGAGTCAAACCAGTCATTGCAGGAGTAAATCAGCTGAACGGTATTGACAATAGACACCTTAGTTTACGGTGTGAATATTAAAGTAGAACGTAAAACCGTTTGAGAACGATACCAATTGGCATAACGAAATACTATTTACCTGATACCTTACCTTCAGAGAACATAATCCGCTGTATCGCGGGTATAACTTCGTGTTTTGCGAAACAAATTAGTAGACATTTTAGTGACGATCACTTTAATGTCGTGCAAGAATTAGTAGATTGATTGTCAAACCGTTCGAGAATGTCATCACCATCATTGACGGCCGGTTGTCTAAGTCAGTTGCTTGGTCTGCCCTGTGATTCCGAGAGTAATGCAAGGTATTCCTGGAATAATCCGTTGAACACTATTGGCAATAGACAGCTTATTTCACGATATGAACGTCAAGGCAGAGCATCTAACAGTTGTAGAGCATTACCGATTCGTATAGAGTCAAACGCTTTACCGAAGAGCTAACCTTCCGTGAAGCTAACCCTTTGTAGCGAGAGTATAACTTCGTGTTCAGAGTAGCAAGATCGTATACATTTTGGTGACGGCTACAGTAGTATCATTTGTGCATTCGATGATCCAGGGAAAAACGGTTCGAGAATGTGACCACCTTCCTTGAGACTGGAACAGCTACCAGAATAGCTTCTTGTAGAGTCGAGCAGACAAGTCAGTAGCTTCAGCTATACTGTGACTCCGAGAGTGACGCCGTGCAGTAAATACGCTCATCAGTTATGGCAATAGACACCTTAATTCAAGTTATGAATATTAAAGTAGAGCGTCAAACCGCGGACGTACGTAACATATTTGTATATAGTAAAACTCTTTCCCGAAGGCCGAACCTCCAGAGATGCTAACCTGCTGTATCGAGCGTATAACACCGTGTCCAGTGAAACAAGTTACATAATGGCGGCCACCATATCATCATGTATGAATAAGAAGATCGAGTGTCAAACCGTTAGAGAACGATTTCACCTTCCTTGAATGTCACACTTCTAAGTCAATAGCTGCACCTATCCCTTGATTCCGTGTGGCAATTCAGGTATTCCAGGAGTAAATCCGCTGAACGTTATTGGTTTGACGGTTGGTCTCAAACGGTTTGATGCTTTACCTTTCTATTCAAACCGAGAATTAAAGTGTCTATTGACAGTACTGTTCAGCAGATATACTCCAGGAATACCTGGATTGACTATCCGAATCCCTGGATCGGTGAAGCTATTGAGTTAGCCTTTCGTCTTTCACAGAAAGTGGCGCCATTCTGGAAAGGTTTGACCCCCTATCTTTATATTCATACACAAAGATGAGGTGCCCGTCACTGAAATGGGTACTAATTGCTGCCTCTGAACATTAAGTTATACTCTCGATAGAGCGTGTTAATTTCTCGGAAGGTACGGCCGTCGGTGAAAATTTAGACTCTGTGCCAGTAGATAACGTTGCACATCTGTTTGACACTGTTCTTTAATATTTACACCGGGAAGTAGCGTTTTTAATGATGATAAAGTACAGCAGATATACTCCCAGAATACCTAGTATGACTCTCGGAACCACAGGATAGGTGGTGTAATTGACGTAGCCGTTCAACCATTAATGATTGGGGAGACGTTCTCCATCGATTTGGCACTCGGTCTTCTGTTATATACATGAAATTAAAATGATCGTCACTAAAATGCATACAAATTCGTTTCATTCAGCACGATTGTATACTCTCACAGCAGCGGATGTTGTTTCGCGGAAGGGAAGATCTACTGTGTTAGCTTCGAAACATAGCAAGTGCTAACGTTCTCGAAGGGTTACATTCTCGACATCAGTATTCGTACCGTGAATTAAGATGTCCATTGATAATAATGCATAAAGGATTGATTCCTGGAATGGCTGGCATGACCAACGGATAACAAGATGCGTGAAGCCATTGACTTAGCCGCACGGTTCTTAAAGAAGATGGTATCCTTCTCAAACCCATTGACTCCGGATTTTCCTATTCATACATGCAATTATGATGACCGTCTGCTAAAATATCTTGTAAACTGTTTTCGTCAACACTAATATAGACAATCGCTAGTTAGGTGTTGGCTCTAGGAAGATAAGTTATTCGATAGAACGTTTGATTTTGTACCAGTTGGAAACGTTGTCGAAAGGATTGACGCTCTATTTAATATTCATACCGAGAATTATGGTGTCAATTGCCAATACTGTCCAGCGGATTTACACCTGGAATACCAGGCTTGACTCTCGCACTCACAAATATAGTTGATGTTATTGGCTCAGCCGTTCGACTCTCAAAGAGGGTGGCAACGTTCTCGAACGGTTTCACCACCGCTCTTCTGATTTATACATGAAGTTCATGTGCCCGTCATTGAAATGAATACTAATATCTTTCTCTGAACACGAACTTAATCTCTCGATGAAGCCGATGAGGTTTGCGAATGGTATGGCACTCAGTAAAACATTTGAATCTACACCAACAGTTAAAGTTCAGCAATGGTTTGGCACACTATCTTAATATACAAACCGAGAATTAAGAAGTGCGTTGCCAGTAGAATATACCGGCTTGACTCCCGGAATACCTTGTATGATCATCGGAACATCAGGATAGTTATAGCTATTGATCTTGAACTTCGGCTCTTTGAGGAATTGGTAACGTTGTGGAACGATTTCACGTACGCTCTTCTTGTTCATAACTGAATTAATATGCCTGTCACCAAAAAGTTTTCTAGCTTCATCCTCTGAACACGAAGTTATACTCTCGATACAGCGGGTTATCTTTTCGGAGGGTAAGATCTTCGGTAAAACTTTCGACTTCATAGCCATTTGTAACGTTCTGAAACGGTTCGACGCTCTATATTTAATATTCAAACCGTGAATTAAGTTGACTACTACTAATACTGTTCACCTTATTCACTCCCGGAAAACCTGGTCTGACTCTCGGAACCGCAGGATAGGTGAAGCTATAGTGTTATGTATGCGATTTCACGACGAACGTAGTAACGTTCTAGAACGATTTCACACATGATCTCCTCATTCATAGGTGAAACTAAGGTGCCCTTCACTGCAATGTATACCAATTTGCACATCTCAGTACGATGGAATGCTCTGAATACATCGGGTTAAGGTCTCGGAGGGTATGGTTTTGTGTTAAACTTTTGACATTACCCCAATATGTATCGGCATACAAATAATTGACTCTGTGCTTTAATATTCTAACCCTGAACTAAGGTGTCCACTGCCAATACTGTTCAGAGGATTGACTCCCGGCATACCCTATTTGACTCACCGAATCACAGAACAGGAGAAACTGTAAACGTAGCCGTTCAACACTTAGAGTAGGTGGTAACGTTCTCGATCGGTTTGATCCTCGATCTTTTAATTCATTCATGAAGTTATGGTACTCTCACTAAATTGTATAATAATGTGTTTCCCTAAACACGTAGCTATACTCTCGATACGGCGGGATAGATTCTTGGACGATAAGGCCATCGGTAAAGTGTTTGACTTGCTACCAAACGGTAGCTTTGAGTCTTAACTCGTGGAATGAACATTAAACAACACAGTGGAACCGCTGGAGGACGTTACCAATTACTGAAACGTCATACTCCATACCGGATACCTTTCCATTCGAGATAATAACTCGCTGTATCGTGGGTATAACATTGAGATCAGCGATAGAAATTAGTGGACATTTTACCAGGCGGAAAACTCAATTCTATATACGAATTAGAAGATCGAGGCTCAAACCTTTCAAGGACACTATCACCTTCAGTGAGAGACGAGCGGCTAGGTTAATCACGTATCCTGCAATTCCGAGAGTCAAACCAGGTATTCCGGGAGTAAATCCGCTGAACATTATTGTCAATAGATGCCTTAAGTCACCGTTTGAATAAAAAAGTAAAGCGTCAAACCGTTTGAAAGAATTGCTAGTTGGTAAAAAGTCAAAACCATTACCGATGGCCTTAACGTCCAAGAAGCTAACCAGCCGTATCGAGGGTATAGATCCGAGTTTAGAGAAACACATTTATATAGAATTTAGTGGCGGCAAGATAAATTGATGTATGAATTAAAATATCAGGGGTCAAAGCGTTCGAGGACGTTACCACCTTCTGTGGGAGCAGAACAGCTAAGTCAATAGCTTCACCAATCATGTGATTGGGGTAGCAAACCAGGTGCTTCAGAAGCAAATCCGCGGAAATGTATGAGCAATAGACACCATAATTCACGGTTTGAATAGTAAAGTATAGTGTCAATACGTTGGAGAACATAACCAATTTTTATAAAAACATACCGTTTACCGAATAACTTGCCTTCCTAGAGCCTAGCCCGCTGTATCGAGTATCATACATAATGCCCACGCAAACCAATCAGTAGACTTTCTAACAGACGCACACAGATTTGTTGCGTGTACGAATAGCAAAATCGATATTCAAACCGTTGCTGAACGATTCCACCTTTCTCGTATTCTGTGATTGCGGGAGTGAAACCACGTATTTTAGACGTAAATGCGCTGGACAATATTGTCAATAGATACCGTAATTGACGGCATGAGTATTAAGGTTGAGAGTCAAACCGTCGGAGAAAATTAACAATTGGAATAAAGTCATACATGGTAACATACACTTTACATTACGCGAAAGCTAGCCGCCGTAGCGATTGTCATGATTAGAGCATACAGAAACAAATTACTAGGTATTTTAGCAGGCGGACACCTTATCTTCATGTATGAATGAAATAATCGGGAATCAAACCAGTCGACGACGTTCCCTCCTTCTTTGCTAGTCGAACGACCAGATGAATAGCTTCACCTATAGTGTTATTCCGAAAGTCAAGCCAGATGTTCCGGCAGTATGTACGCAGAAAAATATTGGCATTAGACACTTTAATTCACGGTTCTAATATTAAAGTAGCGCGTCCCCATTTGAGAGTGTTATCAATTGGTATAAAGTCAAACGTTTTACTGTAGACCTTAACCTCCTACGAACTAACCCGCTCTATCCACAGTATAACATGGTGTTCAGTAGGACGAGTTAGTAGACATTTTAGCCACGCGCTCCTTCATTTCATGAATGAATAAGAACAAAAAGAGTAGTACCGTTTGAGAATGTTACCACCATCTTTCAGTTTCGGACGTCTAAGTCAATAGCTTCAGCTGACTTGTCATGCCGATGGTCAAACGAGATATTCCGTGTGTAAACCCGTTGAAAAGTATGTGCGATAGATACCTTAATTCGCGGAGTGAATTTTGAAATATAACGTAACACCGTATGAGTACTTTATTAATTTCTATAAAATCAAACTTTCTTTCGAAGGCCCTACCTTCCGCATACCAGACTAGCTTCTACGAGGGAATAACTTCCGGTTCAGAGGATGTAATTAGTGAACATCAAAGTCACGCGCACCTTATTTTCATGTATGGTTTAGAAGATCGAGGGACAAACAGTTCGAGAAAGTTATAACTTGCTATGGAGTCGAGGCTTATACAGAAGACCTTCCCTTCCGAGGAACAACACCCGCTGTATCAAGGATATAAATTCATGTTCAGTGAAACCGTTTGGGATACATTTTAGCGACGGGACCTTTAATTTCATGTATGAAATAGGACATCAAGGGTCAAGCGGTTCGAGAACGTTACCACCCTCATTTAGAGTCGACCGGCTAAGTAAAAATGTTTCACCTATCCTGTGACTCCGAGAGCCAAACCAAGTTTTCCGGGAGTAAGTTCGCCGAGTAGTATTGGCAACTGACACCATAATTCACGGTTTCAATACTAAAGAAGAGCGTGAAAATGCTTAAGAACGTTACCAATTTTTATAAAGTCAAACACTTTACCGATGGCCTTACAACACAAAAACTGACCCTCATCATACATGGGATAACTTTGTGATCAGAGAATGAAATTATTTTTAATTTTAATGAAGGGCACAATAACTTCATGTATTAATTAAAGGATCGAATGTCAAACCGTTCGAGAACGTTACCACCTTCTGTGACAGAGGAACGGCTAAGTCAAGAGTTACACCTATCCTGAGATTCTGTGAGGCCGATCAGATGCCCATGAGTAAATCCACTGAAGTGGATTGGCAATAAACACCATATTTCTCGTTATGAATGTTAAAGTGGAGCATCAAACCGTTTGAGAACGATACCATTTCATATATGGTCAAACGTTTCACTGCAGGCCCTATCATCTGAAAGACCAACCAGCCGTTTCGAGAATATAACTTCCTGTTCAGAGAAAGAAATTAATTTATATTTTAGTGACGGTCACCTTAATTTCATGTATTAATTAGAAGATCGAGGGCAGAACCGTTCAAGATCGAGATCGCCTTAGTGGGAAATCTAACGCCTTAGTTATTAGCCTGACCTATACTGTGATTCCGAAAGATAAACCAGACACTGCGAGAGTAAATAAACTGTACACTCTTGGAAATGGACAACTTAATTTACGGTTTGAATATTGAAGTAGAGCGTGAAATCGTTTGTGACCATCACCAATTTTTATAAAGTCAATCTTTTACCGATGACCATACCCTGCCAGAAACTAAACCCACTGCATCGAGATATAAATTTTATGTTGAGGGAAGCAAATTTGTGTCCATTATAGTGACGGTCACCTAAATTCCATGTATGAAACCGAGGAACGTGTGTGAGAACGTTACCACCATCTTTGAACTTCGAACGGCTAAGTCAATAGCTTCACCTATCCTATGATTCCGAGACAGAAACAAGGTGTTCCGGGAGTAAATGCGCAATACAGCATCGGCATTAAAAACCCTACTGCCCGGTATAAATATTAATGTACAGAGTCACACAATTGTGCAACGTTCATTACTGGTATGGAGTATACATTCTACCGCATGCATTAGATTGCGTGAAGCTGACCCGCTGCATATAAATTATATTCAAGCGTTGAAAGAAGCAAATTCGAAAATCCAGGGTCAAGACGATCGTGATCGTGATCACCTCTCTTGGGATTAGATACCCCGTTATTCCGATAAACAGACCAGAAATTCTGGGAGTCTATCTGCAGTGTACTATTGACAATGGACGCCCTAATTCACAGTATAAATGATAAAGTACAGAATCATACCGTTGTGGAACGTTATAGAATCAAACTTTGTACTGATTACGTAACCTCCCGAGAAGCTATCCCGCTGTATAGAGAGCTTTTCGTCGTATGGAGAGAAGCAATATAGTTTGCATCTTAGTGACGGGCACCGTATCTTCATTTATGAATTAGAAAACCGAACGTGAAAGCCTTCGCGAAAGATACCATCCTCCTTATGAGTCGCACGGCTAAGACAGTAGCTTCACCAATCCCGTCATTCCGGAAGTGAAACCAGGTATCTCTGAAATAAATACGCTGAATAGCACTGCCAATAGACAACATAATTCACGGCTTGTATAGTAAAGTATAGCGTGAAACAGCTTGAGAGCATTACTATTTGGTATAAAGTCAAACATTTTACAGATGGCCTTACCTTCGGGGAAGCAATCTCACCGTTTCGAGAGAATAACGTGGTGCTCAGTGAAAGACAATAGTCTTGATTTCAGTGACTGATGTCTTAATTTAATGAATGCATGAGAAGATCGCGGCTCAGACCTATCGAGAACGTTACCATGTTCATAGAGAATCGTACAGCTATGCCAATAGTGTCACCGATCCTGTGATACTGAGTGTCAAATCTGGTATTGCGAAAGTGAATCCGCTGAACAGTACTGACAACAGCCACCTCACTCTACTGTTCGAATATTAATATACAGAGTCACACAGTTGACGAACGATACATACGGGTACAGAGTCAAACGTTCTACTGCGGACCTTACCCTCCGAAGGACTATCCCGCATTATCGAGAGTATAACATGGTGATCCGTGGGACGTATATGTAAACATTTTTGTGACGCGCACATTAATTTCATGTATGAATAAGAAGATCAGGGGTCAACCCGTTCGCAAACGTTACGAACTTCTTTGAGAGCCGATTGGGTATGTCAACAGATTCATTAATCGCGTAATTCGGTGAGCCATACTAGGTATACCTGGAGTAAATGTGCTGACCAGTATTGCCAATAGACACATTAATTTACGGTTTGAATTGTAAAGCAAAGGTTGAGATGGATTGACAGCATTGGCAATTGGTATAAAGTCAAACACTTTACCCATGGCCTTACCTTTGAAGAAGCAAACTCGCCGTGTCGAGAATATAACATCGTGTCCTGAGAAAGCAATTAGTCTTTATTTCAGTGACGGCACCTCACATTCGTGCATAAATTAGAAGATCGAGTGTCAAACCGTTCGGGAAAGTTACCACCGTCTGTGAGAGAGGATCGGCCAGTTAAATAGCTTCACATATCGTGTGATTCCGAGAGTCACACCACGTGTTGCTGGAGCAAATCCGCTGTACAGTATTTGTATTGAAAAACCTACATCACACTATAATTATTAATGTACAGAGTCAACCAGTTGTTCTAATATACCTATTGGTATAGGGTCTAACCCTTGACCGAAGGCCGTACGTTCCGAGAAGCTAACGCGATGTGTCGAGAATATGTCTCCGTGCTCAGAGAGGCTAAATGGCATAAATGTTAGCGACGGGCACCATAACTTCATCTATGAATCAGTCGATCGAGGACCAAACCGTTCGAAAACGTTAACACCTTCTTTGAGAGTCGATCAGCTAAGTCAACAGATTCACCTATCTTCGGATTCGGAGAGTCAAACCAGCTATTCCGGGAGTAAGTCGGCTATACTGTATTGGCATTAGACACCAAATTTCACGGTATATATACTACAGTGCAGAGTCAAACCCGTGGTGAGCTATATTTATTGGTGTAGAACGAGTAGGTAATGTTCTACAACGGCTTGTTGGCCTGCTTTAATATTCGAACCGTGTATCGAGGTGTCTATTGCCAATAGTTTTTAGCGGAATTATTCCCGGAGTATCAGGCTTGACTCTCGGAATACCAGGTTAGGTGAAGCTATCGGCCTAGCCGTTCGACACTCAAAGAAGGTGGTGACGTTCACAAACGGTTTGGCACTAGATGTTCTAATTCGTTCATGAAATAAAGGTGCCCGTCATTAAAATTTATAGTAATACATTCGAATGAACACTATGTTATACTCCCGATACAGTGGGCTAGCATGTCGGAAAGTAAGGCATCATGTAAAACGTGTGACCCTATACCAATGGGTAACGCTCAAGAACGTTATGCTTTATTATTCATAGCGTGAACTAAGGTGTCAATTGCCAAAAATGTTCATCGGAGTTACCTCAGGAATGCGGGCAATGACTCTAGGAAACACAGGATATGTGAAGCTATTAACGTAGATGGCCGAATGTCATAGAAGGGTGTAGCGGTCTCGAACGTTTCAACCCTCGATCTTCTAATGCATACACGAAATTAAGATGCCCGTCACAGAAATGAATAATAATTTCTTTTTCAGAACACGATGTTATACTCTCGATACAGCCGGTTAGTTTTTCAGAGAGTAAGGTCTTTGGTAAAATGCTTGAATTTATAGAAATTGGTGTCGTTCTCAAGTAGATTAACGACCTACTTTAGCTTTCAAACGATGAATTAAGGTGTCTACTGCCAATACTGTTCAACGCACTCTCGGTATCTAAGATATAGGTGAAGCTACTAACTTAGCCGTTCGTCACTCACGGAAGGTGGTAACTTTCTCGAACGATTTGACACTCCATCTTCTAATTCATGCAGGAAATGAAGGTTCTCATCACTAAAATGTGTGCTAGTTCGTACCTCTGTACACGGTGTTGTGCTCCCGTACAGCGCGTTGATTTTTCGGAGGGTAAGGCATTCCGTAACAAGTTTGACCCTACAAATATAGGTTATCTTCTACAACGGCTTGACGCACTACCTTAACTATCAAACTGTCAATTAAGGTGCCTATTGCCAATACTGTTCAGTGGACTCTCGGAATCGCAAGTAGAGGGGAAGGTATTGAATCTGCCATTCGCCTCTCAAAGAAGGTGGTAACGTTCTCGCACGGATCGACCGTCGATGTTTGAATTCATGCATGACATTAAGCTGCTCGCCACTAAGATGTATACTATTTCATACCTCCGAACGCGGTGCTATGCTCTTGATACATAGGAAATGCTCTACAACGGCTTGACGCCCTGCTCTGATATTCAAACGGCGTAAGAAGTTGTCTATTGCCAGTACTGATCAGCGGATTTACTCTTAGAATACCAGATTTTCCGCTCGGAATCACAAGTGGGGCTGGAGCCATAGAGACAGCAGTTCAACTCTCAAAGATGCTGATATCGCTCTCGAAATGGTTGACACTCGATCTTCAAGTCATTGATGAAATTATCGTGCCCGTCAAATAAATGTTTACCAATTTGTTTCTCTGAACACGAAGTTTTTCTCGCGGTACAGCAGGTTATATTCTCGGGAGGTGAGATATCTTCTAAAGATTATGACGTTATAACAAGAGGTCACATTCTCAATCGGATTGACTGCCCATCTTGATATTAATACCGTGAATTAATGTTTCCGTTGACTCTACTGTTCAGCAGATTTACTCCTGGAATACCAGGTTTGACTCTTGGAATCACAGGATGTATGAAGCTATTGACTTTGCCGCGTAAATCTCAAAAAAGGTGGTAACGTTCTCGAACGTTTTGATGCTAGATCTTCTAATTTATACATAAAATTAAGCCCGTCATTAAAATGTATACTAATTTGCATCCCTGATCACGAAGTTATACTCTCGATACGGCGGGTTATCTTCTCGGACGGTAATGCTTTCGGCAAAATGTTTGACCTTGTAGGAATTGGTAACGGTCTCAAACGGATTGGCGCACCACATAAATATGCATACCTTGAATTATGGTGCATATTGCCAAGACAGTTCAGCGGATTTACTCCCGTACTACCTGATATGACTCTTGTAATCGCAGGTCAGGTGTCGCTATTGACCTAGCCGTTCGACCCTCGATCAGTATGATAAGGTTCTCGAACGGTTTGACAATCGATCACCTAATTTATACTTGAAGATAAGGTTCCAGTCACTAAAATGTTTACTAATATGTTCCTCTGAACACGAAGTTACACTCTCGATGACGCGGGTGAAGTTCTCGGAAGGTAAGACCTTCAATAAAACGATTGACTTTATACCAATTGGTAACGCTGTCAAACGGTTTGACGCCCTATTTTAATATGCAAACCGTGAATTAAGGTGTCTATTGCCAATGCTGTTCAGCGGATTTACTGCGGACATACCTGGTTCGACTCTCTACAGCTCAGGATAGGTGAAGCTGCTGTGTTATATGTGCGACTTCACGATGAATGTGGTAATGTTCTCGATCGGTTTCAGTCTCGATCTTCTCATTCATACATGAAATTGCGATGCCAACCACAGCAATGTATACTAATTTGTATCTCTGAGAACGAAGTAACGCTCTTCAAACTACGTGTTAATTTCACGTATGGTAAAGTTATCTGTAAAACCATTGACACCATCCCAATATGTAACGGTCCACAAGAGTTTGACTCTGTACTTTAATGTTGTAACCGTAAACTAAGATCTTCATTGCAAATATTGTACAGCGGATGGACTCTCGGAGTACCAGGTGTGACTCACTGAATCATAGGATAGGTGACGCTATTGACTTAGCCGGTAGACTATCGAAGAGGGTGGTAACGTTCTCGAATGGTTAGACCAGCGATTTTCTAATTCATATATGAAATTAACGTGACCGTCACTGCAATGAATGCTAATTTCATGCCCGATGTCCCTGTATAGTTTTCGGAAGGTAACGCACTGTGTAATGTCACAACTGCACGACACACAAACAAGGTGGTAACGTTCTCGAACGGTTTCACGCTATACTTTAATATTCAAACCACGAGTTAAGGTATTCGTTACCAATAGTGTACAGCGGATTGACTCCCGGCACACCTGGTTTGCCTACCGGAATGGCAGGATTGGTGAAGCTATTGACTTAGCCAATCGACACTCTATGCAGGTGGAATCGATCATAATCGATTTGACTGTAGATTTCTCTATACATACATGAAAATAAGACGTCCGTCTACTAACATGAGTAGTGATTTGTTTCGCTGAACACAATGTTATAACCACGATACAGCGGGTTATATTCTCAGACGGTAATGTATCCGTTAAAGAGTATGCCGTTATAGCAATTGGTAGCAATCTCAAACGGTTTAACGCTCTAGATTATTGTTCATACTGAGAATTACGGTGTCTATTACCATTACAGTTCAGCAGATTTACTCCTGGAATACCAGGCTTGACACCCGGAGTCACAACTGTAGGTGAAGCTATTGAGATAGCCGTTCGACTCTCAAAGAGGGTGATACCATTCTGGAAGTGTATTACAAATTGACACCTTAATTGACGCTTTGAATAGTAAAGTAGAACGTCAAACCGTTTGAGGACGTTACGTATTGCTATAACGACAAACGTTTCGCGGGAGACCTTACCGTCCGAAACACTAACCAGCTCTAAGGTGAGTATAACTTCGTGCTCTGGGTAAGAAATTAGTATTTATTTCAGTGTCGGAACCGTAACCTCGTGTTTGAATTAGAAGATAGAGTGTCAAATCGATCCAGAACAATACCACCTTCTCTGAGAGACCCACAACTAAGTCAACAGCTCCACCTGTCCTGTGATTCCGAGATTCCTGCACAGGTAATCCGGGAGGAAATACGCTGAACAGCATGGGCAATCGTCATCTTAATTCACGGTTCGAGTATTAGAATGGAGTATAAAACCGTTTCAGACCGTTAAGAATTTCCGCGAAGTCAATCGTTTCACCGAAAATTTTGCCGTCCGAAAAACTAACCCACCGTATCGAGAGTATAACTTCGTGTCTAGAGAATCACATTAGTATGCATTATATTGGTGGCATCTTAATTTCGTGTATGAATTAGAAGACCGAGTGTAACACATTTCTAGATCGTTTCCAACTTCTATGATATTCGAAAACCTACGGGAGTAGCTTCCCATATCCTGTTTCTCTGAGAGTCGTACCAGGTATTCCTTGAGTGAATGGGCTGGAAAGCATTGGCAACAGAAACACAATTTCACGGTTTGAATATTAAAGCAGTCCGTCAAACCACTGTAAAGCGATACCTATTGGTATAGAGTTAAATACTGTCTAGATAGCCTTACCTTCAGAGAAGCTATCCCGCCGCGGCGAAAGTATACCTTCGTGATCAGAGAATGAAACTGGTATTCATTTCAGTGACGAGCACCTTAATTTCATGAATGAAACAGAAGATCGATGGAGAAGTCTATCCAGAACCTTAACACCTTCTTTGAGGATCGAACGGCTAAGTCGATAGCCTCACCTATCCTGTGATTATGAGAGGCAATCCAGGTATTCCGGGAGACAATCCGCTGAACAGTATTGGCCGCAGGCACCGTAAATCATGGTATGATTATTAACGTAGAACGCCAATCCGTCTGAGAAAGTCACATACTGGTATAAAGTCCAAAGTTTTGCTGAAGACCTTACCCTCCAAAGCCTATCTCGCTTTATCGAGAGTGTGACGTCGGGTACAGAGAAACAAACTTGTATGCATGTCAGCGACGGGCACCTCAATTTCGAGTATGAAAAGGAAGGTCGAGCGTCATGCCGTTTGATAACGTTACCACCTCTATTGTGTGTCGTACAGCTGAGACAATAGTTTCACCAATAATGTGGTCCCGCGAGTCAAATGTGGTATTCCGGTCGTAAATCCGCTATACAGTATTGGCAATAGACACCTTAATTCTCGGAGTGAATATTAAAGCAGACCGCATACCGTTTAAGAGCGTTAGCAGTTTGTAAATAGTTAATCCCTCTGTCGAATGCCTTACCTGCCAAGAATGCAAACCTCCTTATTGAGAGTATAAGTTCGTGTGCGGAGAGACACGATAGTATGGATTTTAGTAATGGGCACCATAATTTCATGTATGACTTTGAAGATCAAGTGTCGAACCATTCTAGAACGTAATCTCCCTCTTTGCGGTTCGAAGGGGTACGTCAATAGTTTCACGTATCCGGCGATTCAGGGTGTCAAACCAGGTATTCCGGGAGTATGTCCGCTGAACAATATTGGTGATGGACACCTTACATCATGGGCTGCATATTAAAATAGAGCATCACTCGGTGTGAGAGCGTTACCAATTGCTATAAAGTCAAACGATTTCCAGAAAGCCATTACGCGCCAGAAGCTAACCCGCCGTATCGACGGTATACCATCGTGTTCTGGGAAAGAAATTAGTATCCATTTCAGTGTCGGAACCGTAACTTCGTGTTTGAGTTAATAGATCGATGGTCGAGCCGTTCGAGAACGATACCACTCTCATTGAATGTCCAACGGAAAAGACAATAGCTCCATCTATCTTGTGATTTCGAAAGTCATACCATGTAATCCGAGAGTAAGTCCGCTGAAGAGTATTGGCCGCAGGCACCGTTAATCATGGTATGAATATTAAAGCAGACCATTAACCCGTTGTAGAACGTTATTCATTGGTATAAAGACAAACCTTCTACCGAAGTTTTACCTTCTGAGAAGCTAACCCGCCGAATCGAGAGTGTAACTTAGTGTTCAGAGAAAGACATTGGTATACATTTTAGTGATGCCTCCTTAAAATCATATAAGAGTTAGCGTACGGAGTGTCAAAAACCGTTCGGGACCGTTATCTCCTTCTTTCAAAATAGAACGGCTATGTCAGTAGCTTCACCAATCCGGTGATTCTGAGAGTGAAGCAATGTATTCCGGGAGGAAATCCGCTGCACAGTATGGCACTAGATACCGTATGTCGCAGTATGAATAATATAGCAGAGAGTCAAACTGTGGAAGAACGTTGCGTACAAATATAGAGTCACAATTTTTAAAGAACGTCGTACCATACGATATGTTAACGCGCTTTATCGAGGGTACGTCTTCGTGTTCAGGGAACCAAACTATTATACTTCTTAGTGTCGAGCACCTTAATTTCATGTATGAATTAGGAGATCGGGGGTCAAACCTTTAGAGAACGATACCATCTTCTTTGGGAGTCACACATCATAGTCAATAGCGTCACCTATCCTGTGACACCTAGAGTCAAACCAGGTATTCCGAGAATAAATCCCCTGTTGAGCATAGGCATTAGACCACCATAATTCACGGAATACATTTTAATGTACGGATTCAAACCGTTGTATAATGTTACCTATTATTATGAATTTAAAATTTCTACCGGACACCATACCCTCCGGGAACCTAACCCGCCCTAGGCAGGGACTTGGTCAGTATTCACAGAAGAATATTAGTAGATACTATAGCAGTGGGACACATTGTTTTCGAGTATGAGTAGCAGAATCGAAAGTCAAATCGTTCGAGAACATAACCGCCCCCTATGAGAGTGCCACAGCTACGTCAACGCCTTCAACTGCCCTGTGATACCAAGAGTCAAACCAGTTATTCCGATAGTATATCCACAACTGGTCAGTATTGGCAATAGACGCCTTTAATCGCGATTTTAATATTAATGTAGGGAGTCAAATCGTCGGAGAACATTACCAATCTTTATAATGTATCTTTTCCTTCTTTGTACCCAACACCTTACCTTCCACGAACGTATCCCGCTGTTACGTGTGTCTTGCTTCGTGCTCACGGAAACAAATTATTGGACGTTTTAGCAGTCGAACGCGTTACTCTTTTGTATGAATAGGAAAATCGATAGTCAAACCTTTCGATATCGTTACCATCGTCATTGGGGATTTGAACGTCTATGTCCCTGGCTTCAACTATCCTGTTTTTCCGGGAGTCAAACCAAGCATCCTGGGTGTAAATCCGTTGTACAGTATCGGCATTGAAATCCATATTTCCCAGTATAGGCTTTAAAGTAGAGCGTCACACAGCTGTACAAATTTACCTATTTGTATATAGTTCAAATATTTACCGAATGCCGTACCAACCGCGGAGCTAGCCCGCCGTATAGAAAGAATAACTTCGGGTTTAGAGAAACACATTAGTATACATTTTAGTTACGGCATCTGAAATTCATATATGAATTAGTAGATCGATGGCAATTCTGTTCAGAACGTAACCACCATCGTTGAGAGTTGAACGGTTATGAAAATAACTTCCCCTATCCTGTGATTCCGAGAATCACACCAGGTATATAAAGGTTGAATCCGCTGTACAGTAATGGCAATGGATAACTGAATTCGCAGTTTGTATATTAAAGTGGAGCGTCGATCCGTTTGAGAACGTTACCTATTGGTATAAGGTCTTACTCCTAACCGGATACTTTACCTTCCGAGAACATAACCCGATGTATCGTGTGTATAACTTTATGCTGATAGAAACACACTTGTAGACATTTTAATATACGCACACTTTAATTTCATGTATGAATTAGTGGATCGAGGGTCAATCCGTTCCCGAACAATACCACCAACCTTGAGCATCGGGAGGATAGTCAATAGCATAACTTACCCTGTGATTCCGAATGTGATTCAAGGTTTTACCGGAGTAAATCCGCTGAATTGTATTGCCAATGGTCACCTTAATTCACTGTTTGAATATTAGTGTAGACCGTCAATCAGTTTGCGAGTGTTACCAATTGGTATAAAGACAAACGTTTTACGGAAGGCCTTACCTTCGGAGAATCTCACCCGATTCATCGAGAGTATAACGCCGTGTTCAGAGGTACGATCTAGTATCCGTTCTAGTGACGTGCACCTCAATTTCATGCATGAATTAAAAATCGATGGTCAGCTTCACCAATCCAGTGATTCGGAGAGTCAACCAGGTATTCCGGGAGTAAATCAGCTGAACATTATTGGAAATGGATACCTCTATTTGCGGTATGAATATTAAAATAGAGTGACAAACCGTTTCAGATCATTACTGATTGCTACCACATTCTATGATATTCGAAATCCTAAGGGAATAGCTTCGCATATCCTGTGTTTCCGAGAGTCATACCAAGAACTCCTGTTGAAAATCCGCTGATTATTACTGGCAACAGAAACAAGATATCACGTTCTGAATATTAAAACAGACCGGCAAACCATTGTAGAACGTTACCTATTTGTAAAGTGCTAAACACTTTGCAGATAGCCTTACCATCGGAGAAGATAACTCGCAGCTACGAAAGTATATCTTCGTGTTCAAAGGATCAAATTAGTTAACATTTTAGTGACAGTGACTTTAATTTCGTGCATGAATTGGAATATCGAGTGTCAAACGGTTCCAGAAACTTATCACCTTATTTGAAATTCACATACCTAAGTAAATAGCTTTAGCTGTCCTGTGATTCCGAGATGCAAATCAGGAATTTCAGAAGCAAATGCGCAGAAAATAATTGGCAATATACACCTTAAATCACGGTATGTATTTTAAAGTACAGTGTCAGAGCGTTCGTGAACGTTACCGTTAGTATAAAGTCATTCTTCTTACCGAATACTTTATCCTGCTAAAACTTCACCCGCTGTATTGAGTGCCATGCTTACTGCTACTGAAACAAATTAGGAGACATTATAGCAGGCGGTCAGCTTTTTTTCATTTATGAATAGCAACATCGAGAGTACAACCTTTGGTAAACGATCCTACCTTCTTCAAAAGTCGCACATCTAAGTCAATAGTTTCACCTATTCTGTGTTGCGGGAGGCGAACCATGTATTCCGGGAGTAAATACGTTGAACAGTTTTGGCAATAGACACCTTAATTCTCGCTATGAATAATAAAGTAGAGAGTCATCCGGCTGAAGATCGGCACGTACTGGTATACGCACAGACCTATAACCGAAAGCCTTACCTCCCGACAAGCTAGCACGCCGAATCCTGAGTGTAACTTCGTTTTCAAAGAAAGACATTAGTATACATTTCACTGACGAGCAGATTAATTTCCTGCCTGAATGAGAAGATCGGGTGTCAACCCGTTCTAAAACGTTACCACCTTCATAGAGAATCCTACAACTACGTTTGTAGCTTCACCTATCCCGTGATTTCGAGAGTCAAACTAGGTATTCCTGGAGTAATTGCACAGTACAGTTAATGGCTGTAGACACATTAATTCCAGATATTAACATTAAAGCAGACCGCCAACCCGTTGTAGAGCGTTAATCATTTGGTATAAATACAAACCTTATACCGAAGTCCTCACCTTCCGAGAAGCCTAGACTGGTGTAGAGAGTGTTTTGCTGACTGTTCGCTGAAAGAAATTAGTACATACTTTAGCAGAGGGGCACACTATGTTCATGTAGGAATAGCGTAATCCAGAGTCAAACCTTCCGAAAAAGTTACCAATTGATATAAAGTCAAACGATTTACCGAAGACCTTACCGCCCGCGAACCACACACGCTTCATCGAGAGAATTACTTCGTGTTCACAGAATAAAATCGGTACTCATTTCAGAGGTGGACACCATAAATTCACGTATGCATTAGATGATCGCGTGTGAGGCAGTGCGAGAACGTAACCACCATCTATGGCAGTCGAGGGGTTATGACTATGGCTTCACGCATCCTGTGATTCAGAGAGTGAAAGCATGTACTCTAGATGTAAATCCCCGAAAAGGTGTTGACAGTAGACGACCTTATTCGCGGTTTGAATACTAAAGTAGAGCGACAAACCGTTTCGAACGGATCCAATTTGTTTAAAGTCAAACGCAATACTGATGACCTAACCCACCGAAAGCCAAACCGGCTGTATCAGGAGTATAACATCGTGTTCCGAGGATCAAATTAATTTACATTTTGGTGACGGTCACCTTAGTTTCATGTATGTATTAGAAGATTGATTGTCAAACCCTTTCTGAACGTTTCCAATTGTTATAAAGTCAAACGATTTACCGAAGGCCGAACCATCTACGAACCTCACCCATTTCATAGAGAGTATAACTTCAAGTTTGGAGAATGAAACTAGTAAACATTTTAGTGATGGGCACCTTATCTTCGTTGTCGAATTAGAACATCGAGGGTGAAGCCGCTTGAGAACGTTGAAAACATCTGTGAGAGACGAACGGCTAATTCCAATAGCTTCACCCATACTGCGATGCCGATGGTCAAAACAGGTATTCCGGGACAAAATCCGCTGGACAGTATTGGTAATAGACACCTTAATTTACGGTTTGAATATGAAGACATAGCGTCAAACAGTGTGAGAGCATTACATTTGCTATAAAGTCAAACGTATTACCGAAACCTTTACAAACCCTGACGTATCGAGAGTATAGCTTCTTGTTTAGGGAAACACATTAGTATACAATTTAGTGACGTCACCCTAAATTCACGTACTTTATAAAACAACGAGACTCAAGCCGTTCGAGGACGTTACCGCCCACATTTAGAGTCGAACAGCCAATTCGAAGGATTCACCTGTCGTATGATTCCAATTGACCAACCAGGTCTCCCGTGAGAAACAACGCTGAAAAGTATTGGCAATTGACGTCTTGATCCACGGTTTGACTGTGAAAGATAAACGGCAAACCGTTTGAGACCGCTACTAATTGCAATATAGTCAAACGCTTCACTGAGTGCCTTACCATCGGGGAAGTTGACAAGCCTTATCGAGAGCATTGCTACGAGTTTATGGCAACACATTAGTATACCATTTAGTGACAGCGTCATAAATTAATACATGAATTAGAATATCGATGGTGAAACCGTTCGAGAACGTTACCATCCTCTTTGAGATTCGAACGGCTAGGTCAATAGCTTCACCTATCCTGTAATTTTGGGTGGAAAGCCACATAATCCGAGAGTAAGTTAGCGGAGGAGCATTTACAATAGACACCTCAATTCATGGTTTGAATATTGAAGCAGGCCGTCGAGCAGATGTAGAACATTACCAATTGTTATAATGTCAAATCTTTTGAAGATGACCTTACCTTCCAAGAAACTTACCCGCTTCATCGAGAGTTTATCTTCGTGTTCAGTGAAAGAAATTAGTCCTCATTTCCGAAACAAATACCGTAACTTCATGTATGAATTTGAAGATCGAGTGCCACATCTTTCAAGAACGTTTCCACCGTCTGTGAGTGACGAACGGCTGAGTCAATAGCTCCTCCTATCTTTTGAATCCAGGAGTTAAACCAGACATTTCGGGAGTAATTGCGCCGTACAGTGTTGACAATGGACACCATAATTCACGGTCTGAATAAAAACGTAAAGCGACAAACCGCTTGAAATCATTGCCAATTGGTATAAAGTCAAACACTTTAGAGATGGCCTTACCTTAGGAGAAGCAAACTCACGGTTTCGAGGATACAACTCCGTGTTCAGAGGATCAAATCGCTAAACATTTTAGTCACAGGGACCATTTTTTCATTATGAATAAGAAGATCAATGGTCAAACCTTTCGAGAAAATTAACACGTACTATTATAGACGAACGGCTAAGTCAATAGCATCACGTATCCTGCAATTCCGAGTGACCAACCAGGTATTCCGGGCGTAAATCCCCAGATGATTATTGGCATTAGACACCATAATTCACGGTATGGATACCCAGGTGGAGAGTCAAACCGTTTGAGAACGGTACCAGTTGGTATAACGTCATACTCTTTTCCGCATACCTTATATTCCGAGAACATAAGGCGCAAAATCGTGAGAATAATATCCACTTCCGTCAAGAGAGGACCGTTCATATCGAGAACGTTACCACCTTAGTTGCGAATCGGACGCCATAGTCATTAGCTTCACCTGTCCAATGATTCCGAGAGTCAAAGAAGGTATGCTGGGCGCAAATACGCTGAAGAGTATTCGCAATAGACACCTTAATGCACAGTATGTATAATAAAGCAGAGCGTCACCCTGCTGTAGAACGCTACTTATTTGTATAGAGACAAACCCTTTACCGTTAGACTTATCTTCGGAGACGCTAACATGCCGCTACGAGGGTATTACTTCGTCTTCAGAGAACGAAATTGGTATTCATTTCGGTGACAGGCATCTTAACATCATGTACGAATTAGAAGGTCGATGGTCAAATCGCTCGAAGTTGCCACCTTCCGCGAGAGACTATCGGCTAAGTGAATCGCTTCACCTATCCTGTGATTCCGACAATCATATCAGCTAATACCGGAGTGAATCCACTGAGGAGTATCAGGAATTGACAGCTCACTTCACGGTATGAATATTAATGTAGGTCGCCAAACCCTTCTAATGCATTACAAAGTGGTACATAGTCAAACTTTCTACCGGATACCATGCCTTCCATGAACCTATCCCAATGCAGCGAGTATCATGATTAGTCCATACGGATACAAATTAGTAGAAATATTAACAGGCGGACACCTTATTTTCATGTATGAATAAAATAATCTGGATTCAAACCCATCGAGATCGTTCCCACCTCGTTTGAGAGTCGAACGGCCAAGTCAAATAGCTTCACCTACCCTGCGATTCAGTTAGCCAAATCAGTTATTCCAGGAGTGAATCCACTGATCAGTATTGGCAATAGACACGTTCATTCAGGGTATGAATATTAAAGTAGAAGGTCAATCCGTCAGAGAACATTATCAATTGTTATAGTGTCATTCCTTTTACTGAATACGATACCGTCCTAGAACATAAGGCGCCTTACCCAGTGTCATGCTTAGTGCTCACGGAACCAAATTATTAGACATTATAGCAGAGGTATGCCTTATTTTGATATATAAATTAGAATATCTGGTTGTCAAACCGTTCAAGATCGTTACCACCATCATATAGAGTCGAACGGAATAGTCAGTAGCTTCACCATTAGTTGCGATTCCGAGAGTCAAACCAGGTATTCCGGGAGTAAACCCGCGGATTAGTATTGGTAATGAACACCTTCATTCACGATCTGAATATTAAAACAGTGCGATAAACCGTTTGAGAACAATACCAGCTTCTGCGAGAGGCGTACGGATAAGTGAATAGCTTCACCTATCCAGTAACTCGGAGAGCCAATCCAGGTATTATTGGAGCAAATCCGCTGGCCAGTATTGCCAATAGATACCTTAATTCTCAGTTTGATCATTACAGTAGTGCGTCAAACAGTTTGAGAGCGTTACTAATTGGAATAATGTCAATCGTTTTACCGAAGGCCTTCAGTTCCGCCAACCTCACCGCCATCGTCGTGAGTATAAGTTCGTATTCAGAGGAACAAATTAGTATTCAATTCAGTGAGGGGCACCAGGGATTCATGTATGAATTGGAAGATCGGAGGGACAAACTGTTCAAGAACGTTACCTCCCTTTTGAGACTCGAACGGCTAAGTCAATAGTCCGAGGGTCAATCCAGGTATTCCGGATGAGTATACGATAAACAGTATTGGCAATAGACACCTTATCTCGCGGTATGGTAATTAAAGTTCAGAGTATAACCGTTGGTGAGCATTACCAATTTGTATAAATTCAGCCTCTTTAAGAATTACCTTACCTTCCGAGAACCTTTCCGGCTGCCCCGAGTGTCTCGCTTGTAGCTCACGAAAACAAATCAGTAGACATTTTAATGGACGGACACCACATGTTTGAGTATGAATATCAAAATCGGGAGTCAAAGCGTTCGAAAACGTTTCCACCATCTCTGTGTGTGGCACAGCTAAGTCAATATCTTCATATACCCTGTTGTTCCGAGAGTCATAGCAGGTATGCCTGGAGTAACTATTCCTGAACAGTATTGGCAACAGAGACCCTAATACACGATATGAATACTATTGCAGACCGTCAAACCGTTATTGAACTTTACCTACTTGTATAGAATCAAACTTTATATCGGCAGCCCTACCTACTGAGATGATAACCCGCCGTATCGAGAGCATGACTTCGAGTTCAGAGGATCAAATTTGTAATCATTTTAGTGCCGGGGACATTAATTTCATTATGAAGAAGAAGCTCGGGCTTCAAACCCTTCGAGAAAGGTACCAAGTTCTTTGGGATTAGAATGGCTAAGTCAATAGATTCGTACGTGCTGCGGCTCCGAGAGTCACACCATGTATTCCAGAAGCAAATACGGTAAACAGTTTTGGCAATGGACACCTTAATTCGAGCTATGAATAATAAAGTAGAGAGTCAAACCGTGGGAAGAAGTTACATATTTGTATAGAGTCAAACTTTTTACCGTAGGCCTTACCTCCCGTGAAGTGAGCCCGCCGTTTCGAGAGTATATCTTCGTGTTGAGAGAAGCAAATTATTATCAATTTTAGTGACGGGGACTATAATTTCATGTATGACTGAGAACATCGAGTGGAGAACCGTTCCGGAACGTTACATCCTTCTTTGTGAAATAGCACATATGACCTATCATGTGGGTCCGAGAGATATCTAGGTACCCCGGGAGGAAATCAGCTGAACATTATTGGAAATGGATACCTCTATTCGCGGATTGAATATTAAAATATAGTGTCAAACCGTTTGAGAACGTTACCAATTGCTATAAAGGCAAACGTCCTGCCGAAGACCTTACCCTCCGAAATGCTAACCCGCTAAATCGACAGTATAACTTCGTGTTTCGAGAAACACATTCGTATACATTTAAGTGTCGGCATCTAAGTTTCATATACGAATTAGGAGGTAGAGTGAAAACAGTTCGGGACCGTAACCACCTTCTATGATAATCGAACAGAGGAGTCAATAGCTTCACATATCCTGTGTTTCCGAAAGACATACCAGGTAGTCCTGGAGAGAATCGGCTCTGTACTATTGGCAATTGACACCTGAATTCAGGGCTTGAATGTTAATGGACTGACGTAAACCGTTGGAGAACACTACCAATTCGCATAAAGTCATTAATTTTACGGAATACCTTACCTTCCGTGATGCTAACCCGCCGTATCGAGAGTACAGCTACGTGGTTAAGGAAACACATTAGTATACAATTTAGTGATGACTCCTTAAATTCATGTATCAATTACAAGATCGTGGGTCAAACGGTTAGAGGACGGTCCCACCCTCTGTGAGTGGCGATCCGCTAAGTCAATGGCTTCACGTATCATGGGATTCCGAGAGGCAAACTGCTTAATCCGGTGTTAAATGCCCTGTTCAGTATTAGTAATAAACACCTTCATTCTCGGAATGAATATTAATGCAGAACGTCTTACCTCTGTAGTGCGGTACGTAATTGATTAAAGCTATACGTTTTACAGAAGATCGAACCTTCCGAGAAGATAACCCCCTATATACCGGGCATTACTTCATGTTCAGAGGAGCAAATTGGAATACATTTTGGCGCCGCGCACCTTAACTTCATGTGTGAATTAGAAGATGGAGGGTCAAGCAGTTCGAGATCGATACCACCGTCATTGAGATTCGAACGGCGAAGTCAATAGCTTAACCGATCCTGCGATTCCGAGAGTCATCCCATGTATTCCTGGAGTATATCCGCTGAACTGTGTTGGCAATTGACACCCTAATTCATGGCTTCAATGGTAAAGCAGTGCGTCAAACCGTGTGAGAACGTTATTAAATTCTAAAATGCGTTTTACCGATTGCCTTATCGTTCGAAAGCCAACTCGCTGTTTTGAGAGCACAGTTACGTGTTTACGGAAACACATCAGTAGGCAATTAAGTGAAGTCATCATAAACTCATGTATGAATTAGAAGATCGAGGGTCAAACATTGCTAGAACCTTACCGCATTCTTTGAGATTGGAACGGCTAAGTCAATAGCTTCACCACATCTGTGATTCCAATGAACAAACCACGTATTCCTGGAGTAAATTCGTTGAATAGTATACACAATAGTCACCCCATTTCACGGTTGGAATATTAAAATAGAGTGTCCATAGAAAGTTTGACAATATTGCAATTGGTAACGATCTCAAACGGTGTCTCGATCTGTTTTTAATTTCAAACTGTAAATTATAGTGACATTTGCCAACACTATCCCTCGCACGTACTGCTGGAATACCTACTAGGCACTCGGCGGTATCGCAGAATCGGTGAAGCTATTCACTTAGCCGGCCGTCTCTCACAGATGGCGGCAACGTTCGCGAAAGGGTTGACAACAGATCTTTCAATTCATGCATGAAATAATGTTCCTCGATAGTAAATGTATACCAGTTCGTACATCTGTACCCGCTGCTATACGCCCGATGAAGCAAGTTTGTCTTCCATAGCGAAAAGTATTCTGTAAGAAGTCTGACACTACACCTATTGATTAATGTTCTGCAGCTGCTGACAGCCTGCTTTAATACTCAAACCGTGAATGACCGTCACTAATACCAATTCTGTACAGCGGAGTTACTCCCTGAATACCCGATTTGACCCTCGGAATCGCAGTATAGATGAAGCTATTGACTTATCCGTTTAAATCTCAAAGTGGGCGGTCAACTTCTCATACGGTTTCACCTTCGGTGTTCTAATTCATTCATGAAGATAAGGTGCCCGTAACTGAACTGAATACTTATTTCCTTCTCTAAACACGAAGTAATACTATCGGTACAGCGGGTTAGTTCTTCGGGTGGTAAGATCTTCGGTAAATCGTTTGACTTTGTACCAATTGGTAACGCTCTCAAACAGTTTCACGCTCTACAGTAATAATCATACCTTGAATTATGGTGTCCATTGCCGATAGTGAACAGCGGATTGACCACTGGAATACCTGGTCCGCCTATCGGAATAACAGGGTAGGTGAAGCTATTGACTTCGCCGTTCGGCGCTCACAGAAGGTGGTATCGTTCTAGAACGGTTTGACCCTCGGTCTTTTAAATCACTCATGAAGTTATGGTGCACGTCTACTGAAATGGAGACTAATTGCTTTCTCTGAACCCGAAGTTATGCTTACGATACCTTGGGTTGGTTTTCCGGATGCTAAGGCCTTCGTTGAAACGTTTGACTTTGTACCAATTAGTAACGCTCTCAAACAGTTTAACGCTCTACTGTAATAATCATACCTTGAATTATGGTGTCCATTGCCGATAGTGAACAGCGGAGTGACCCCTGGAATACCTGGTCCGCCTATCGGAACAACAGGATATGTGAAGCTATTGTCATACATGTGCGATTTTCTAAGGAGTTGGTTACGTTCTGGAACGGTTTGCCTTGCGATCCTCTCAGTATATACATGAAATTAGACGTCCCGACACTAATATGTATACTAATTTGTTTCACTGAATACGAAGAAACACACTCCCTTCTTCCAGTTATGTTGTCGCAAGTTAAGGTAATCTGTAAAAAGAATTACTTTATGCCATCTGGTAACGGTCTCAAACGGATTCACGCTCTACTTTGGTATGCAAACCGTGAACTAAGGTGTCTATTACCAATTCTGTTCAGCGGACGTCCTCCTGGAATTCTAGGCTTGACTCTCGGAATCACGAATATAGGTGAATTGATTGACGCCGCCGTTCGACAGTCGAAGAAGCTGGTAACGTTCTCGAACGATATGACTCCCGATCTTCTAACTCATGGATTAAACTATCGAGACCGCCACTAAAATGTTTACTAATTGGACTCTATGACCACGAACCTATACCGTCGACACTGCGGGTTATAGTCTAGGACGGTAAGGCATACATTGAAGTGTATTACGTTATTTCATTAGGAAGCATTCTCAAGCAGTTCGACTCTTTACTTTGATATCCATACAGTGAATTGAAGTGACCATTGCCCATACTCTTCGGCGGATTTACTCCTGAAATACCAAGGTTAACTCTCGGAATCACAGGACTGGTGAAGCTATTGACTTAGCCGGTCGACTCTCACTGAAGGTGATAACGCCCTCGAAAGCTTTGACTCTCGGTGATGCTAATTATTCACAAACATGTGGTATTCGTTAGCTAAAATGCCTTCCATTTTGTTTCCGGGAACATTAAGCAGGACACTAGGTACAGCGAGGTAGGTTCTCGGATGGTATGGTATTCGGTAAAAAGAATTACATTATGTTGGTTGGTAATGTTCTCTGTCGCTATGACTTTCCACATTAGTATTCATACCGCGAATTAAGACGTCAGTTGCCAATAAACTGCAGTGGACTTACTGACGTATTACTCTCGTATAGCTGAATGGGTGAAGCTCTTTACGTAGACGATCGAACCACAAAGAGTGTGGTAACGTTCTGGAACGGATTGATCATCGATCATCGACCTCATACATGAAATTATGGTGACCCTCACTAAAATGTTTACCTATTTCTTTCTCTGATCACGACGATACACACTAGAATCAGCGGGATAGGTAATCGGAATGGTAGGGCCTTCGGTAAGTACTCTGACTCCGTGCCAATATGCGAGGATCTACAGTGGTGTGATCCTGTACTTCATTCTTCGTACCGTGACTAAGGTGTCAATTGCCAATACTCATCAGCCAACTGACTCACGTTTACTCCGGTACCACCTCGGCATCACGGCATCGGTGAAGCCATTGAACTAGCCGTTCGTCTTTCGCAGAAGGTGGTAACGATTTCGAACGCTTTGTCGCTCGATATTCTGATTCATACATGAATTGAAGGTGCCGCTACAGAATCGTATACTAATGTGTTGCTCTTAGCACGTACCTATACCATCGAAACACAGGATTATCTTCTCGGACGATAAGGCATTCCGTAAAATGTTTGACTTTAAAATAATTAGTATATTTCTCACAAGTTGCAACGCTCAATTTTAATATTAACTCCGCGTGTTATGGTATCTATTGCCAATACTGTACAGCGCATTTACTCCCGGTATATCTCGTTTGACCCTCACAATCACTGGATAGGTGTAGCTAATGACTTAATCGTTCGTCTCTCAATGATGGCGGTGACGCTCCCGAACGGTTAGTCCCTCCATCTTCAAATTCGTACTTGAAATTAATGTGCCCGTCGCCAAAATGAATTCTAATTTGCTTCTCTGAACACGAAGCAATGCCCTGGATACAGGGGGCTATCATGTGGGAAGGTTAGATCTTCTGTAAAACGTATAGCTTTATTCAATTACGTAACGCTGTGCAATGGTATGACGGTCAGCATTAATATTCATACCGAAAATTAAGGTGTTTATTACTAATACTGATCAGGGCATTTACAACCAGAGTAGCTAGTTTGCCTCTCGGAATCCAGGGATACGTGAAGCCATTGACATAGCGGTTCGTCCCTCGCAGAATGTGGCACGGTCCTTAAAAGGTTGACCCTCTATCTTCCTATTGCTACATGCAATTAACGTGTCCGTCTGCGAATGTGTCCACTAATTTGTTTCCATGCACGCTATGCAAGACACTTACTCCAGCGGGTTGGGCTCTCGGAGTGTGTCCAGTTCAAAATCTGACCATATACCAGTAGGTACTGTTGCACGATGGTTCGAGTCTCTATGTTACTATTTATAACGTACATTAAGGTGTCAATTGCCAATACTGTACTGCGGTTTGACCCTCGAATACCTGGTTTGTCTATCAGAATAGCAGGATGGGTGCAGTTACTAACATAGCCATTCGTATCCCGAAAAAGGAGGTAATGTCCTCGAACGGCTTGTCCCTCGACTTCTAATTCATACATGAAATTATGGAGCCCTTCACAGAATCGACGACTATATCCTTTCACTGAACACGAAGTTATACTTTCGAAACGGCAGGTAAGATTCTCCGAGTGTAACGCCATCGGTAATGCGTTTGACTTTACACCAACTGGTAACGATCTCAAACGGCTTCAAGCTCTACTTTAATATTCAAACCGTGTCTTAATGTGTCTATTGCCAATACCGCTCAGGGAACTTACTCTCGGATTACGTGGTATGACTCTCAAAATCACTGGATAGATGGAGCTACTGACTTATCCGTTCGACTCTCAAAGTGGGTGATAACTTTCGCGAACGGTTTCACCATCGATCTTCTAATTTATGGATGAAGACAAGGTGTCCGTCACTGAATTCAATACTAATTTATTTCTCTGAACACGAAATTAGACGCTCGATGAAGCGGCTGAGGTTCGTGGAAGACACTTCCTACTGTAGAATGGTTGACACTATAGCAATTGGTATCGTTCTCAAGCGGATTGTGGCACTACTTTAACATTAAAACCGAAAATTAAGGTGTCTACTGTCAATACTCATCAGCGGATATACTCCTGGTATACCTACTCTGACTCTCCGAACCACAGGATAGATGAAGCTATTGTGTTATACGTGCCATTGCACAAAGAAGGTGGTAACGTTCGCGAACGATTTCATCATGGATCATCTCAATCATACATGAAATTACTGTGCCATTGACAGCTATGTATACTAATTTGTATCTCTGAACACGAAGCAATACTCTACATACGTCGGGTTAAGTACTCAGAGGGTAAGGTTTTCTGTAAAACTTTGGACATGATTCCATTATGTAGCCGTCTACAAATGTCCGACTCTGTTTCTTAATATTCTAGTCGTGAACTAAGGTGTCCATTGCCAATATTCAATAGCGGATGAACTCCCGGAATACCTGGTTTGGCTCTCGGAATCACAGGATAGGTAAAGTTATTGACTTAGCCGTTGGTCACGCACAGAAGGTGGTAACATCCTCGAACCGTTTGACACTCGGTCTTGGAATTCATACATGGAATTAAGGAGGTCGTCAGCAAAGTGTATACTAATATATTTCTCTGAACACGAAGATATACTCTCGATACAGCGGGTTATCTTCTGGGAAGGTAAGGCCTTCGGTATAAAGGATGACCCTATACCAATAAGAATAGTTCAAAAACGGATTGACTCTGCACTATATTATGTTACCGTGAAATACGGAGTCTAATGTCAATACTGTTCCACGGATTTACCCGCGGAATGCCTGATTTGACTCTCGGAATCATAGGATAGGCGAAGCTATTGGCATTGCCGTTCGATTCTCAAAGAAGGAGATAACGTTCTCAATCTTCGAATTCATACATGAAATTAAGCGTGCAGTCACTAAAATATATACCAATTTGCGTCCATGAACACGACGTTTTATTTTCGATACAGTGGGATATGTCCTCGCAAGGTAAGGCCTTCGGCAAAATGTTTGACTGCATAGCAATAGGTAGCGTTCTACAATGGTTTATCTCAGTCCTTTAATATTTATATAGTGAAATAGTGTATCCAATTCTAATACTGTCCTACGGGATAATTTGCGGAATACCTGATCTGTCTCGAGAAATCGCAGGATAGGTGAAGCTATTCGCGTCTCTGTGCGACTCTGAAAGAAGGTGGTAACGTTCTAGAACAGTTAGACCCATGGCCTTGCAAACCGTCATGTGCACTGTACTCTACATACAGCGGGTTAACTTATCGGAAGGTAAGGCCGTCGATATAGCGGATGTATTCTTACCAATAGGTTACGTTCTACAACGGATCCACACTGTAATTTAGTATTCATACTGTCAATTAAGGTGTCTTTTGCCATTACTGATCAGTGCAATTTACCCTAGGGGTACCTGGCATAAATCTCGGAATCACAGGATAGGTTATGTAATTGACAAGGCTGTGCGACTAGCAAAGAAGGAAGTACCGTTCTCGAAAGGTTAGACACCCGATTTTGCAATTCATACATGAAAATGAGGTGTGCGTCTGGTATAGTATCTACAAATTTAATTCCGTAACCACTGAGTAAAACACTTTCAACAGAGGGTTAGCTTCTCAGACGGTAAGGCATTCAGTAATACGACTGACTTTGTTGCAATTGATATCGTTCTCACACGGTGCGACGTTCTATTTTAATATTCACTACGCCAATTGAGGTATCTATTGACAATGCTCTTGAACGGATTTTCTCTCGGATTACCTGGTTTGACTCCTGGTACCACAGGATAGGTGAAGCAATTGGGTTAGCTGTGCGACTCTCATGAATGATGGTAACGATCACCAACGGTTTGTCTCTCGTTTATGCTACACAACATGAAAATATGCTGTCCCTCTTCCAAAATGTCTACTGATTTGTTTAGGCATGAACAGTAAGCAAGACACTCCCTACTGCGGGTTTGTTTCTCGGATGGCTAGTTATTCGGTACAAATAATGACTTTATACCAATTGATAATGTTTTCCGACAGATTGAATTTCTACTTTAGTTTTCAGAGCGTGAATTAAGGTGTCTATTGCTTATTTTGTTTAGCGCCATTGCTCCAGAAATGCCTGGTATGATGCTCAGAAGTACAGGAAATGTGAAGCTATTCACATAGGTTATCGTATATCATAGAAGGTGGTAACGGTCCCGAAATGTGGTACCCTCGATCTTCTAATTCATGCATAAAATTATGATACCATCAATATAATGCATAGTAATGTGATTCTCTAAACACGAAGTTATACTCTTGATACAGTGGGTCAGTTTTTCGAAGGGAAAAGTCTTCGGTAAAACGGTAGACGTCGTTGTAATTGCTTACGGTCTCAGACGGTTTAACACTCTAATTTAATATTCAAACCTTGAATTAAGTTGACAATTGCCAATACTGTACAGAGGATTGATTCCCGGTATACCCGATTTTACTCTCGGAATCGCAGGATACGTGAAACTATTGACTTAGGCGTCCGACTCTCACAAAAGGTGCAACGTTCTCGAACGGTCTGACGACCAATCTTATAATACATTCATGAATTTAAGGTGACTTCACTAAGTTGTATTCTAATGTGTTTTCCCAAACACCTAGCCATACACTTGATACGGCGGGTTAGCTTCTCCGATGGAAAGGCATTCGGTAAAATGTTGAAATCAAATAGCAATCTGTGACATTGTCACCCGGTGCGACGCCCTATTTTAATATTCACTCCGCGAATTAAGGTATCTACTGTCAATACTGTACATGATGTTCACTCCCGGAATACCTTGTTTGACTGTCGTAATCGCAGGATACGAGAAACTATAGACTCAGCGGTTTGTTTCTCACAGATGGCGGCAACGTTCTCGGACGTTTTGACGCTCGATCTTCTAATTATACATGAATATAAGGTAACGTCCCTACATTATATACTCACGTGTTTCCCTAAACACGAAGTTATGGCCTCGATACGGAGGGCTAGTATCGCGGAAGGTATGGCCTTCGGTGAAGAGTTAAACTCTATACCAATATGTAGAGTTGAACAATTTTATGACTCTCTACTTTAAAATCTATGCCGGGAAGTAGGGATTTTAATGCCAACACTGTACAGTGGATCTACTCCGAGAATTCCTGGTTTGACTCTCGGGATCACGGGATATGTAAAGCCAGTGACTTAGACGTTCGACTTTCAAAAACAGTGGCAACGTTTCATACAAGACAATTACACTTCCGTCTGCTAAAACGTCAAATAATTTTCTTCTGCGAGCTCAAAGCAAGACCCTCGCTACAACGGGATATGTCCTTGGATGGTAAGGTGTTGCGTAAACATAAAGTAATTACTGTATACCATTTGGTAAAGTTCTCAAACGGTGTGACGCTCTACTCTAATATTCAAACCCAGAATTATGGGGTCCATTGCCAATACTGTTCAGCGGATATACGTTCAGAATACGAGGTTTAACTCTCCGAATCACACGACCGTTGCAGCTACTGACGTAGCTGTGCCATTCTCATAGATGGTGGTAACTTTCTTGCACGGTATGACCATCGATATTCTAGTTCATACATGAATTTAATGTGCCGTCTCTAAGTTGTATACTATTGTGTTTCTCTAAACACGTAGCTGTACTCTCGATACGGCGGGATAGCTTCTCGGACGGTAAGGTATTCGGTAAGACGTTTGACTTTATACAAATTGGCAACCATCTAAATCGCCTTGACGCTCGATTTACATATTCACTTCGCTAATTAAGATATCTATTGCCATCGCCCTTCATGGGATATACCCTCGGATTATCTGATTTGACTGTCGGCCACACAGGGTGGGTGATGCTACTGACTTATCAGTTGGACTCTCAAAGAGGGAGGTTACGATCTCAAACGGTTTGATACTCTATTTTACTACGCAAACCGTGAATTAACGTGTCTATTGGCAATACTGTTCAGCGGATTTACTGCAGCAACACCTGGTTTGACTCTCCGAATCACTGGAATGGTGAATGTATTGACTTCGCTGCTCGGCCCTCGATGACGGTGGTAACGTTCTCGCATTATTTGTCCCTGAATCTTTCTATTGATACATGATATTACAGTTTCCGTCGGCTAAAATGCCTGCTAATATGTTTCCGTGTTCAATAAGCAAGACTCTAGCTACAGCGGGTTTGGTTCTTGGAAGGAAACGTATCCGGTTAATTCATTCACTTTATACCATCTGCGTAAGTTCTCCAACGGTTTGACTCCCTACCTAAACGGAACAGCGGATTCTCACCCTGATTTCCTGGTTTCACTTTCGGAATCACAGGTTAGATGGAGCCATTGACTTACACGTTCGACTCATAAATGAGGCGGTATCAATCTCGAATGGTTTCACAATCGATCTTCTAATTCATACATGATATGAACGCGCCCGTCTCAGATATCATGACTAATTTCATTCCCTGAACACGAAGTTATACTCTCGAAACGGATAGTTTGCTTCTCCGAGTGTAAGGCCATCAGTAATTTGCGTGACTTTATACCAATTGGCAATGCTCTCAAACGGTTGAAGCTATACCTTAATATTCAAGCCGTGAATAAAGGATTTATATGACTATTTGCAATAATGTTCAGCGGATTTACTGCCAGGATACTAGGTTTGACTCTCCGAATCACTGGATAGGTGAAGTCATTGACTTAGCCGTTCGTCTCTCACACAAGGGGAATCATTATCGAAAGGTTTGAACGTTGATCTTCTAATTCATGCTTGAACTTAAGGTGCCGTCAATACATTGTGTACTAATGTGTTTCTCTAAACACGTAGATGTACTCTCGATACGGCGGGTTAGCTTCTCGGACGGTAAGATATACGGTAAAACGTTTGACATTATATAAATTGGCAACCATCTAATTCGCCTTGATGATCTGCTTTAACATTCACTCCGCGAATTAAGGTATCTATTGGCAATACTGTTCAGCGGATTTACTCCATGAATACCTAGGTTGACACCCTGAATCACTGGATATGTGGAGCTATTGGCATAGCCGATGTAATGTTAAAGAGGTTGCTAACGTTCTCGAACTCTTTGACCCTCGATGTTCTAATTCATACTGGAAATTAAGGTGTCCGTCACTAAAATGCATACTAATTCGTCCCTCTGAACACCATGTTATTCTGTCGATACGGTGGGTTAATTTTTCGGAGTGTAACGCATTCTGTAAGAAGTTTGTCCCTACACCTATATCTAATGTTGCACAACGGCTTGACGGCCTGCTTCAATATTCAAGCCGGGAATTCAGGTGTCTACTGCCAATTATGTTCAGCGCATGTACACCCGGAATATCTGGTTTGACTTTCGTAGTCACAGGATATGTGAAGCTATTCACTCAGCCGTTCGACTATCAAATATGGTTGTAACGATCTCGAAAGATTTGACACTCGATCGCCTAATTCATATTTAAAAAAAGAGTGCTTCGGCTCTAATGTCTTCTAATTTGTTTCCGTGAACAATAAGTAAGGCACTGGATACAGCGGGTTAAATTCTCTTAATATAACGTATTCGTAAAGCAGAATGAATTTATACGAATAGCTAATTTTCTCCGACAGTTTGACTCATTACATAAATATTCATGCCGTGAATTAAGGTGTCCATTTTAAAACAGTTCATCGGATTTACTCTCGGAATACATGGTTTGACTTTTGGTATCTTGAAATAGGTCAAGCTTTTGACATAGCCGTTCATGTCCCAATGAGAGTGGTAACTTTCTCGAGCGGTTCCTAGATCATCTAATCCATTTATCAAAATAAGGTGTGCCTCTGCAGTAGTTTCTACTTATTTGTTTTCATGATGGCGAAGTATTACAACTGCTACAGCGGATTAGGTTCTAGGAATTGTAATGTATTCGGTAAAAAGAATGACTCTATACCATTTGGTATTATTCTCCGTCGGTTTGACACCCTATATCAATATTCATACCGTGTGTTAACGTGTCATACACCAATAATGTTCAGCGAACTTACTCCCGGATTACCTGATTTCACTCTAGAAATCACAAAACCGGTGACGCAATAGACTTAGCCGTCCGCCAGTCACAGAAGGTGGTACCGTCCTCGATCGGTTCGACCCTCGATCTTCTGATTCATGCAGGAAGATAAGGTGCCCGTCACTGAAATGCAGACTAACCTCTTTCTCTGAACACGAAGTTATACCCTCCAAACGGCGAGTTTGCTTCTCCGAAAGTAAGATCATTATTAATGTGTTCTGATTTTATACAAATTGGCAATGCTCTCAAAAAGTTTGACGCCCCACTTTACTATTCAAACTGTGAATAGGTGAAGCTATTGGCTTAGCTGTTCGTCTCTCACACAAGGTGGTAGGTTCTCGAGCGGTTTGACCCTCGGTCTTATCATTAATGCATGAAATTAAGGTGCACGTCACATAAATGTATACTAGTTTGTACCTCTGAACACGTAGATATATTTTCGATACAGCGGATTAGCTACTCGAAAGTAAGGCCTTCCCTGAAATGTTTGACTCTAGCAATTAGTAACGTTCTAGAACGGCATGGATCTGTAGAATAATGTTCATACCGTAAATTAAAATGCTGTACCGTGGGTACATCGTCGTGTTCACCGGAACAAATTAGTAGACATTTAGGAAAACGAACATCTTACATTCATGCATGAATAGGACGATCGAGGTACAAACGATGGGACAACGTTACCACTTTCTTCGAGAGTCCAACTGCTAAATCAATCGGTACACCTGTCGTGTCATTCCGAGAGACAGACCATGTATTCCGGGAGTGAATCCACAGTGCAGCATTACCAATGGAAACGATAATTCACGGTATTAGTATTAAAGTGGAATGTCAAGGGATGTCAAATGTTTGTCGAACCTTACCAATTTGTATAGCGTCTAATGTTTTACCAAAGACCTTACCCTCCGATATCCTGACCTGCTGTATCGATAGTCTAAGTTCGTCTTCAGGGAAACAACATATTATTCCTTTTAGTGACGGGCACCTTCAATTCATAAAGGAATAAAAAGATCGATAGGCATAGTGTTTCAGAAAGTTACCACTTTCTGTGAGATACGCGCAGCTAAGTCAAGAGGTTCACCTATCCCGTGATTCCGTGATTCGATCGAGGTATTCCGGAAGAGAATCCGCTGTTCAGTATAGGTAATAGACACCTTAATTTATGTTATGAATATTAAAATACGGAGTCAAACCGTTGGAGAACTTACCCAGATGGTATAAAGTGAATGAATTTACCGGATACCTTTCCTTCCAAGAACCTAACCCGCTGTAGCTAGTGTCTTGCTTGGTGCTCACGGAATCAAATTAGCAGACATTTTATCCGACGGACAATGCAATATGATGTATCAATTTAAAGTTCCAGGGTCAAACCGATCGAGAATGTTACCAGCCTCTTTGAAAGTCGAGCGGATAAGTCAATAGCTCTACCTATCCTGTGATTCCGAGAGTCAAGCCAGGAAATCCGAGAGTAAATCCGCTGAAGGGTATTGGCAATTGGAACCTTAATTCGCAGATTGAATATTAAAATAGAGCGTCACACCGTGTGAGATTGTCAGTAAATTCTATAAAGTCAAACGTTTCATCGAATGCATTACCGTTAGAGAGGATAACCCGCGGTATCGAAAGGTCAGCTGTGTCTGTAGGGAAACACTATAGTATATATTTTAGTGACGATCACATTATTTCTATCTATGAATTAGAAAATCGAGTGTCAAACCGCTCGAGAACGATGCCACTTTCTGTGAGAGACGAACGGCTAAGTCTGTAGTTTCATATATCCTGTGATTCCGAGAATCAATCCGGGAGTAAATCCGCCGTACTGTATTGGTCTTGAACACCAAATATCATGGCATTGATATTAATATATAGGGTCAAAACGATGTAGACCGTTACTTGTTGGTATACAGTCAAACATTTTACCGAAGGCCTTACCTACCCAGAAGCTAGCCATCTGTATAGCGGGTGTGGCTTAGTGTTCAGAGAAGATAGTTAGAATGAATTTTAGTGAAAGGCACCATAATTTCATGTATTTTTTATAAGATCGACGGTCAAACCGTTCGAGAATGTTACCACTTTCTTTGGGAGACGAAGGGCTAAGTCCATAGCTTGACGTATTCCAAAATTCTAAAAGTCAAACCATGCATTCCCGGAGTAAATGTTACTAATTTGCTACCTTGAACACTGAGCCAGACACTTGCTGCAGCGTGTTGGGCTTCTCGGAAGGTAAGGTATTCGGTAAAATGAATTAATTCTTATGAACGATTATTTTTCTTCCTCGGTTTGACTCTCTACTTTCTTATTTATACCGAGAAATAATGTTTCCTTTTTTCAATGCTGTTCTGGGCGCTTTCTCTCGGAATGCCGGAATTGCCCCTCGGAATCACACGACAGTTGACTTATAAGTGCGATCCACAAAGAGGGTGGTAACGCACCCGAACGGTTCCGCCCTCCATCTTCAAATTAATACATGAAACTATGGTACCTGTCACTAAAATTCATACTAACTAGATTCTCTGAAAACGAAGTTATGCTCTCGATACAGCTGGATAGGTTCTCTAAATATAAGGGCATCGGTAATATGTTTGACTCTATACGAATTGGTAACGTACTACACATGTTTGATACTTTACGTTAATATTCTTACCGTGAATTGAGGTTTCTATTGCCAATGCTGAAAAGCAGATTTACTCCTGTAACACCTGGTTTGACTCTTGGAATGACATGACGGATGACGCTACCGTCTCAGCGGTTCGACACTTGATGAAGGTGGTAACATTCTCGGATGGTTGGACCCACGATCTTCCTACTGATACATGTAATTAAAGTGTCCGTCTACTACAATGTCTGCTAATTTTATCGGAGAGCACTAAGCTAGACACTCGCTGCAGCGGGTTTAGTTCCAGGAAGGTAAGGTATTCTTTAATAGAATTACTTAATACCAATTCGTAATGTTGTCCGGCTGATTGACTCTCAACATTAATATTCATGCCGTGAATTATGGTGTTTTTTGCCAAAAATTTTCAGTGGATTTAATCCCTGAATACCTGGTCTGACATTCGGTAACTCAGGATATGTGATGCTATTCACGTAGCTGATCGAATATCATAGTAGATGGTAAAGGTCTCGATTTGTTTTACCCTCGACCATTTAATTCATACATTAAATTAAGATTCCATCACTAAAATGTATACTAGTTCGTACCTCTGAACACGGTATTATACTCTCGATACTGAGGGTTTCTCGGTGGGTATGGTCTTCGGTAAAGCGTTTCACTTTATACCAATAGGTAATGTTCTCAAACGGTGTGATGCTGTACTATAATATTGAAAACATGAATTATGATGTTCATTGCCACTACTGTTCAGCAGATTTAATCAGGAAGTATCTGGTTTGGGGCTCGGAAACACAGGATAGGTGAAGCTTCTGACATAACCGATCGTGTCTCAATCAAGTTGGGGTCGTGCTCGAACGGTTTGGCTCTCTATTATGATGCTTATTAATGAAAGTGTGGTTTCCCTCTGATAGTATGTCAACTAATTTGTTCTCGTGAGCAATAAGCAAGGCATTCATTACAGCGCATTAGGTTCTCGGAAGGTATGGTATACGGTAAAAAGAATGACGTAATACGAATTGCCATTGTGCTCCGGCGGAATGACACTCGACTTTAATATTCATACCGCGAATTACGGTGTCTGTTGCCTATACTGTGCAGCGGACTGTCTCCCGGAATACATAGTTTGTCCCGCGATATCACAGGAAAGGTGACGCTGTTAGTGCAACCCGCTTAGTGCAACAGCAGGTCGCGTTCTAGGAAGGTAACGTAATCGGTAGAAAGAATGACTTCACACGTATTGGTAATGTTGGATTGTCTCCGCACATTAATATTCATTCCGTTAATTCATGTGTCTCTTTCCATCACTAATCACCGTACATACTCCCGGAATATCTGGTTTAGCATTGAGAGTCACAGGATAGGCGAAGCTATTGTCTTAGCCGTTCGTCTCTAATAGAAGGTGGTAACGTTCCCGAGCGGTGTAACACTCGATCTTCATATTCATACATGAAATTAAGGTGTCTGTTACTATAATGTACACTAACTTGTTTCTCTGAACACGAAGTTATACTATTGATAGAGCGGGTTTTGATCTCCGAAAGTAAAGCCTACGGTAAAATGTTTGACACTATACCAATAGGTAACGTACTACAAAGGTTTGACACTGTACTTTAATTTTCAATACACGAATTAAAGTGTCCATTGGTAATACTGCACTGTGGATTTCCTTCCGGATTACCTGGTTTAACTCTCCGAGTCACTGGATAGGTGAAGCTACTGACTTAGCAGTTCGAATCTCAATGAAGGCGTTAACATTTTCCAACGGTTTGACCATCGATCTTCTAATTCGTAATGAAATTATGTTGCCCGTCACTAAAATGGTTACTAATATGATCTTTCGAACACGAAGCTATACTCTCGATGAGCGGGTGAGGTTCGCGGAGGGGACGGGGTTCGGTAAATCATTTGACTTTATAAAAATTGATAACGTTCATAAACGGTTTGACGCTAAATTTTAATATTCAAACCGTGGAAAATGTGTCTACCGCCAAAACTGTTCAGCGGATTTACTCCTGCAATACATGGCTTGACTCGCGGAATCACAAAAATTTGTGAAGCCATTGACGCTGCCGTTCAACTTTCGAAGAAGGTGGTAACGATCCCGAATAGATAGACAGTAGATCTTCTAATTCCAACACGAAGTTAATGTGCCCGTCAATGAAATGAATTCTAATTTTCGTCTATGGGCACGAACTTATACTCCCGATACGGCAGGTAATTTTTAAGGTGGGTAAGGTCTTCGGGAAAGCGTTTGGCTCATGCGTATACTATACAGCGGATTTACTCCCGAGATACCGAGCATTACTGTCGGAATCACAGGGTAGGTGAAACTATGGACATATCCCTTGGTCTCTCACAGATGGTGGTAACGTTCTCGTACGGTTTGACCCTCGATCTTCCTACTGATACATGAAGTTATAGTGCCCTTCTTCTAAAATGTCTAATTATTACTTTCCGGAAGTACTGATCATGACACTCGCTGCAGTGGGATCGGTTCCGGAATTGTAAGGTATTGGATAAAAGAATTACTTTATACCAATTCGTAGTGTTCCCCGACGGTTTGACCCTCAACTTTAATATCCATGCCGTGAATTAAGGTGCCTTTTGCCAATTCTGTTCAGCGGATTTACCTCCGTAATACCTGGTTTTGGCTCTCGGATCCACAGGACAGGTGAGAAGATTGACTTAGCTGTGCGATGGTCAAAGAGGTGATAACGTTCTCGAGCGGCTTGACACACTGTCTTCTTATTGATACACGTAAGTATGGATCCGGTCACTAAAATATATACTACTATGATTCTCTAAACTCGAAGTTATTCTCACGATACAGCGGGTTATATTCTCGGCGGGGAATGTCTTCGGTAGAGCGTATGAATTTATTCGAATTTGTAACGATCACAATCCGTTTGACGCTCCACTGTAATATTGATACCGTGAATGAATGTATTCACTGTTAATGCTGCACTTTGGATTGACATCCGGAACACCTGGCCTGACCCTCGGAACTGCATTATAGTTGTACCTACTGACTAAGCCGCTCGACTCTCAACGAAGGTTGCAACCTTCTCGAACGGCTTGACACTGGATCTTCTTATTCGTACATGAAATTATGGTGTCCGTTACTTAAATGTATACTAATTTACTCCTTTGAACACGACGTTATATTCTCGATGAATCGGGTGATTTCCGCGGAAGATACATTCTACTGTGGAACTGATGACTTTATTGAAATTGCTAACGTTCTCAAACGGATTGACGTTCTACATTACTATTTAATTTGTAAACTAAGGCGACTATTGCCGATGCTGTATGCCGGATTTGCTCCAGGAATACGTGGCTTGACTGTCGGAACCACAGGTCATGTGATTCTATTGACTTAGCCGATCGACTCTCACAGATGTCGGTAACTTTCTCGATCGGTTTGTCATGAATCTTCTGATTAGCACATGAAATTACATTACCCGTCACTATAATACATCATAATTTGCTTCTATGAACACGGTGTTATACTCTCGGTACAGCAGGTCAAATTCTCGGAAGGTAAGGTAAAACTGTGTGAAGTTTATCTCTCCCCGAATAGGTAATGTTCTACATCTCCATGACGGCTTTCATTAATATTCAAGACGTGTATTGGGGTATTTATTGCCGATACTAATTAGCGCACTTACTCCCGGAATACCAGGTTAGAATCTCGTATACACTAGGTAGGTGAAGCTTTAGACATATCCTTTCGACTCTCAAATAAGGTGGTAGGGATGTCGAACGGTTTGACATTCGATCTTCTAGTTCATACATGAAATTATGGTGCCCGTCACTAAAATGTGTGTCTATTTGTTCCTCTCCACACCATGTTATATTCCCTGTTCACCGTGTTAGGCTTTCGTAAAGTAAGCTGTTCAGTAAAACGTTAAGAAGAACTTTACGCATATTGGTAGCTTCCGCGAACGGATGGTCGATCTAATTTAATATTCATACCGTGAACTATGTTGCCATTGTCAATACCCTTCAGCAGATTTACTCTCGGATTACCTGGTGTGACTCTCGGAATCGCAGGATAGGTAGAGCTATTGACTTAACCGTTCTACACTCAAAAAGGGTGGTAACATTCTCGAACGGTTTGGCCCTCGATCATCAAATACATACATGATATTAAGGTGCCCGTCACTGAAATGAATACTCATTTCTTTCCGTGAGCACGAAGTTATACGCTCGATGCGGCGGGTTAGCTTCTCCGAATGTAGGGCTATCTGTGAAATGTTTTACTCTGTATAAATTGGTAACGCTGTCAAAGGGCTTACCGCTCTACTTTAATATTCAAACCGTGAATTAGGATGTCTATTATCAATAATGTACAGCGAATATAGTCCGCGAGAACCTGGATTCGCTCTAGGCATAATAGGATGGGTGAAGCTATTGACATAGCCGTTCGATTCCCAAATAAGGTTGTAACGTTCTCGAACGGATTCACAATCGATCTTCGAATTCATTAATGAAATTAGGGTGCCTGTCACTGAAGTCAATACTAATTTCTTTCTCAGAACACGATATTTACTTCCAATACAGCGAGATAGGATATCGCATAGTAAGGCGTCCTGTAAAGTGCTTGACTCTATACGAATGAGAAACGTTTTCCAACCGTTTTGACGCATAGCTTTAATTCTCAAACCGTGGATGAAAATGTCCGTTGCCAGTGGTGTACGACGGATTGACTCGCGGAATACCTTGTCTGACCTTCGGAATCACAGGATAGGTCTGTAGCTATTGATTGAAAGTCCGGCTGTTGAAATAGGTAGAAACGTTCTCGAGCGGATTGACCCTCGATTATGTAGTTCATACACGAAGCTAAGGTGCCCGTCTCTGAAATGAAGACTAATCCATTTCTCTGTACAGAAGTTATACCCTTGATGGAGACGGTGAGGTTCGCGGAAGTTAACGCCTTCCGTAAACGTTTTACTTTGTACCAATTGGTAGCGTTCTGAAACCGTTTGTCGCTCTATTTTAATATTCATGGCGCGAACTATGGTGTTTATTTCTAATACTGTACAGCGAATTTACTCCTGGAATACCAGGTTTAACTCTCGAAATCATCGGAGAGGTGAAGCTTTTGGCATAGCCGTTTGATTCCCAAAGAAAGTGGTAACGTTTTCCAACGGGTTGACACTGGATTTTCGAATTAATTCATGAAATTATGGTGCCCGTCACTAAAATGTATAGTAATTTCGTCCACTGAACACGATGTCATACTCTCGATATGGCGGGTTAGCTTCTCGGACGGTAAGACATACGGTAAAACGTTCCACATTATATAAATTGGCAACCATATAATTCGCCTTGATGATTTGCTTTAACATTCACTCCGCAAATTAAGGTATCTATTGGCAATACTGTTCAGCGGATTTACTCCATGAATACCTGGTTTGACTCTCCGAATCACTGGATAGGTGTAGCAATTGACTTAGCCATTCATCGCTCGCAGAAGGTGGCAACGTTCTCGAACGGTTTGTCCCTCGATCTTCTAATTCATGCATGAAGTTATGGCGCACGAGACTAAACCATATACTAGTTCTTCCCTCTGAACAAGGTGTTTTACTCCACGTACAGTCCTGCAAGTGCGAACTGCAAAATCGGAGCGGCATACTGTATAATCTTTTTTAATTTCATTGATCTTGATATTGTACCATTTGCATTGTTTCGCAGATTTCAATATATATCTATCTACTGTAACTTACTGATTTGATATTATAGACATTTTATCAAAATTTTCAAATTTGAATTTACAAAACTTGTATTTCATGGGAACAGTATGTTTGGAGTTATATATATATATTATATATATATGTACGTTTCTAACAATATTTTGTTGTATTTGATGATGCATTGATTGATTGTCTGTATATTACCTACGCACTTGGAGCGACACGAATGGAGTGGTCTTGCAGTAGCGCTGGCTAGAACCAAGCGCCACAACTGATGTTAATTTCTTTAACCGAAAAATTGTACCGTAAGCATTCTCTCACAGTTTTCCATTTATTTCTATATACTGTACTTTACTGATGTGGTATTTTAGATTCTCTGCAAAATTTTCATGTTTATAATTACGAAAATTTTATTTTTTAAGAAAAGTGCGTTTTGAATTAGTTGAGATTTCGATGATGACAATATCTTGGTATGCTTGCTGTTATTATATAGGATTTTCTCTTTACGTGCAGACGCCTCCAAAGCGACACGACAGGTGTGGACTTGCAGTTGCTTAAGGTATATCGGACCGACACTGCTGTATGGTCTCTGTTAATTTCATTAACCTCAACCTTGTACCGTGCGCATTCACAGTAAAATAGTAAATTTCTACTCATTTCTGCATAATGTATCTCACTCTACTGATATTTTCGATTTTTAACAACATTTTCAGTTTCTATTTTAAAAAATTGTATATTTTGGTACAGTGGCATTGGAATAAATGCAGTGTATATTTATGACAATATTACTTTAAACTTATTCTTATTTTATATATTGTCTGCTTACGCACCTACGCTGGCGGAGCGACACGACTGGTGTCATCTTGCTGTTGCGTCCGGCAGATCGGTGTGGAATAGAGGATGGTCTTTGTTAATTTCGTAAAACGTATTATTGTAACATATGCATTCATTCGCAGTTTTCAAATTATTTCTACACAGTGCAATATACATTTATGACATTTTCCATTTTCTTCAAAATTTCCAGTTCCTGATTTCAAAAATTGTATTTCTCAGTAAATATTCCTTTCGAATTGTTTGTGTGTACGTTTATGACAATAAAATGTTAAATTCGTCTTTAAATCGTATGATTCATTGTATTCGTACCTGCGTTCTCAGCAAGATACGTCTGGCGAGGTCTCATAATTGCGTACTCAAGGACGAAGCGCCACTACGGGATGATCGTCGATAATTTCTTTAACCTTGATTTTGTACCGCATTCACTTATCACCCATTTTCTAGTTATTTATACAAACTGCTATGATATTTTCGATTTTCTTCAAAATTTTCAGTTTTTAGTTTATGAAATTGTATCTCTTAGTAAAAGTTCCTTTTGAATTAAGTAAGTTTCGGATTGGGCCAATATTTTGTTAGGTACGTTGTTATTTTATACGAATGACTGCACACGTACCTTCGCTTCTGGACCTACATGACTGGCGTGGTCCTGTAGTTGCTTTCGGTGTATCCGAACGACCCTAACGGATGCCCTTCGCCAATTTCTTGAACCGCGATCTTATACAGTATATACTTTGTCCCAGACTTCCATTTACTCATGCATACTGCAATTAACTGTTATGATATTTTAGATTTTGTTCAAAAATGTTAATTTTTGTTTCAAATCATCCTATTCCATAGTATCAGTGTCCTTGTAATTAGTTCAGTGCATGATTATCACATTAGTTTGATGATCTTATTGATATTCCATATGATTACCTGTACACGTAATTACACTGTCGGAGAGAAACCACTGGCGCGTTCCTGTAATTGCGTACTGCAGATCGGAGCGGCATACTGTATGGTCTTTGCTCATTTCACTTACCTTGATATTGTACCATTTGCATTGTTTCGAAGGGTTCTATTTATCTCCACCTACTGTAACTGACTGTTTTGATATTATCGATATTTCCTCAAAACATTCAATTTATACTTTAAAAAGCCGTATTTCTCTGGAAAGGTGTCTCTGTAATTAATTGTGTGTTCGTTCATGACGTTATATCATTAAACTTATTGTTATTTTATTTGTTTGTCTGTACATGTACCTGCACTGCCGGAGCCATCACGACTGTCGAAGACTCCTAGCTGCGTACGGCAGATCGGAGCGACACTAATGGATGGTCTTCATTAATTGCCCTTGTCCTTGCTTTTGTACCGCATGCATTTTCCCCATTGTCCTATTTATTTATACAAGCTGTAACTTATTCTTATAATATTTTCGATTCCGGCCAAAATTTTCAATTTTTAGTTTACAAAGTTTTTTTTTCTCTCAGGAATAGTGTGTTTGGAATCAGTTGAGTGTACGTTTGTGACGATATATTGTAAAACTGATTGTTATTTCATATGAGTGTCTATGTACGTACAGGCGCTGCCGAATCGGCACGTCTGGCGTTGTCTTGTAGTGCGTTCTAGTAGAGTGGAGCGACAATACCCTATGGACATTGTCAGTTCTTTCATCCTTAATAATGTACCGTAAGAATTCATTTGCAGACTTCTATTCATATCTACATGCTGTAATTTACTGTTTTGGTGTCTTTCATTTTTCAAAATTTTCAATTATTTGTTTGAAAAATTGTGTTTCTTAGTAAAAGTTTCTTTTAAATTAATTAAATCTACAGTTATGACAATATTTTGTACAATTCGTTCCCGCATTGTATGATTGTCTGTATACATACCTACACTGCTGGAGCGACACGAATGCAGTGGCCTTGTAGTTGCGTTCGGTAGATAAGAGCGATGCTGCTGTGTGGTCTCTGTTAATTTCGTTGACCTTCAAATTGTAGCGTTTGCATTCTTTCGCAGTTTTCTACGATGTAATACATACTATAATTTACTGTTTTGATATTTCCGATTTTTTTCAAAATTATCAATTTTGAATTTAAAATATTGTATTCCTAAGTACAAGTCTATTTGGAAATAGTTGAGTGTACGTTTATGGCATTATTCTGTTATACGAATTGTTATTCAAAATGATTATTTGTATACGTACCTACGCTTCCGTATCGACACGATTGGAGTGGTATTGTAGTTGCGTACGGCAGATAGGACGGCCATACTGTATGCCCCTCGTTAATTTCTTTAACCACAATATTTTTCCATATGCATTCCATCTATTTTTCTAATTATCTACAAATGCTGTTGTTTACTGTCATGATGACTTCGATTTTTTTTCAAAATTTTCAATTTTTATACTCAAAAATTATATTTCCTTGTAAAAGTGTCTTTGGAATTATTTGTTTGTACGCTTACGACAACATCATATTAACTTCTTCCTTATTCTATTCGATAGACTATACGTGCCTACGGTTGCGGAGCGACACGGTTGGAGTGCTGTTGCATTTGCGTTCGCCAGTACGGAGGGACACTACTGTGTGATGTTCCTTAACTTCTCTAACCGTGATATTGTACCATCTGCGTTTTCTCACAGTCCTCCACTTATTTATACATACTGGATTTTTCTGATATGGTATTTCAGATCTTTTTTCAAAATTTTCAAATTTTGGTTTAAAAATTGAATTTCATAGTAAATGTGTCTTTGGAATTTGTTGAGTGTACGTTTGTGATTACATTTTGCTTCATTTGTTGTCGTACTATAGGATTGTCTGTACTCGAGCTATGCTACCGGAGCCACATGACTGGAGTGAGCTTGCAGTTAAGTATGGTAGATAGGGCGCCACTACTGTATGACCTTCGCTAATTTCTTTGACCTTGATTAGGTACCGTATGCAGTTTTCCCCTATTTTCAATTTATTAATACAAACTGTAATTTACCGGTAAGATATTTTCCATTTCTTTGAAAATTTCCAGTTTTGGTTTGAAAAAGTTGTAGTACTTAGTAAAAGTGCCTTTGCAAATAGTTGAGTATATGTTTTTGACAATATTTCGTTAAATGCCTCGTTATTTTGCATTGTCTCCATACGTATCTGCGCTGTCGGAGCGACACGACTGGTGGTGTCTTGTAGTTCGTAATGCAGATCGGAGCCGCATACTGGATGGTCTCCGTTAATTTCTTTAACGACAGTATTGTTCCGCATGCATTCTATCACAGTTACCTATTTATTTATAGGTATTGTAATATCCTACTATGATATTCCCGAATATCATCGAAATTTTCAATTTTTAGTTAAAATGATTGAGTTTCTTAGTAGAAATGTCATTGTAATTATTTGAGTGCTCCTTTGTGACATTATTTTCATAAACTTGTTGTTACTGTATATGAATGTCGGTATACGTACCTACGCTTCCGGAGCGACATGATAGGAGTGGTCTGTCACTTGCTTTCTCCAGATCGGAGAGGCTCTACTGGATGGTCTTTGTTTATTTCTTTCATATTGGTGTTGTACCGTATGCTATATTCCCCAGTTTTCAATTTTTTTTTGTTCATACTGTAATTAACTATTAGGATACTTTCGATTTTCTTCAAAATTTCCAATTTATAACTTAAAAATATTATTTTTAAGTAAAAGGCGTCTTTTTGGTTAGTTGAGCTTACGTTTAAGACAGTATTCTGATAATCTTGTTGTTATTTTATGTCATTGTTCGTATACGAACCTACCGGCTTCGGGCCGACACGACTGGCGTGGTCTTGTAGTCGCGTACGTCTGATCGTATCAGCACTACCAGATGGTCATCGATAATTTCTTTAGTCATAATATTGTGCCGTACGCACTCTTTTGCAGTTTCCTATTTCTTTATAAATACTGTAGTTTACTCTTATGATGTCTTCGATTTTCTTCGATACTTCCAATTCTTATTTCAGAAAATTGAAATTCTAAGATAAAAATGTCTTTGGAATTATTTGACTGTACGTTTATGACAATATTTTGTTAAGCTTATTGTTATTTTATATGATTATCTGCATTTGTACCTCCGCTAGTGGAGCGACATGGCTTTATTGGTCTAGTTGTTGCGATGGGTATATCGAAACGACACTGCTGGCAGGTCTATGCTAATTTCTTTAGCCTTCATATAGTGTCATGTGTTTTTTTCCTGTGATCCAATTATTTATGCATACTGAAATTTTTCATTATAATATTTTCAATATTTTTCAGAAATTTAAATATTTCATTTAAAAAATTTTTTTTCATAGTAAAAGTGTCATCAGAATTAGAGTATTGTACATATATGACGTTACTTTGGTAAACTTACAGTGACATTATGTGATTGCCTATATAAGCGTACGCGTCCGGAACGACACGGCTGGAGTGTTCTTGCAGTTGCGATCGGTAAATCGGTACGTCACTACTGTACGATGCTCGTCAATTTCATTAACCTTGATTTTCTACCGTATGCATTTTCTCCCAGTTCTCCATTTATTTATACATATTGTAAATTGCTATTATGATATTTTCGATTGTTTTCACAATTTTCAATCATTATTTTAAAAAATAGTTTTTTTTAGTACATGTGTCTATGGAATTAGTTGAGTGCACGCTAATGACTTTTTTTTGTTAAACATATTGCTATTTTGTATGAATTTTATTCGAACTAATGAAATTTTCAACTTCTGTTTTTAAATATCGTACTACTTATTAAAAGTGTCTTTGGAATTGAATGAGTGTACACATATGACATTGCTGTGTTAAACTAACTGTTATTTTATATGATGTTCTGCATACGTATCTACGCAGTTTGGGCAACTCGACTGGGCAAGTCCTGTATTTGCGTACGGCAGATCTGAGCGGCACGACTGTATGATCTCTGTTAAAATCACCAACCTTGATAGTGTACATCACGCATTTCGTCCCTGTTTTCTATTTTCTTATACACACTGTAATTTTCTCTTACGATATTTTCCATTTTCTTCGACATTTTCAATTTTTATTTTAAAAAAAATTGGCTGTCCTAGAAAAAGTGCCGTGGAATTACTTGTGTCTACGTTCATGACATTATTTTGATGGACAAATTGCTATTTTATATGACAGTCCGTATACGTACGTACACTGCTAGAATGTCGCCACTGGCGATGTCCGGCAGCTGCGTCCGTCAGGTCGGAGTTGAAGTACTGGATGATCCTCGTTAATTTCCTTAACCTTGATATTGTATCGTATGCGTTCCTTTTCAGTTTTCTATTTGTTTATGCTCACAGTAGTGCGCTTGTATGATATATTCAATTTTTATAGAAATTTCCAATTTTTTATTACAAGAAATGTATTTTATAGCAAAAGTGTCATTGGAATTTTTTAACTGTTCCCTTAAGATATGATTTTTTTAAATTTTTTGTTGTATTTTATGTGTGTACGTATTCGCAGCGACACTACTGGTTGATCTTCGATAATTCCCTTTATCTAGATATTGTAACATATGCACTTTTTCCAGTTTTGTATTTATATCTACATATTGTAATGTATTGTAATGATATTTCCGATTTTTTACCGAATTTCGTATATCCTATTTTATAAAATGACTTTTAAGTAAATTTGAGTTTGGAATTTGTTGAGTGTACGTTCGTGACAATATTTTGTTAAATTATTGGTTATATTATATGATTGTCTGTATACGTACCTAAGCTGCCGCAGCGACATGGCTAAAGTGGTCTTGAAGTTACGTTCGGTTGATCGGAGCGACACTACTTTATTATCTTCGTTAATTTCTCCTACCTTGATATTGTACCGTATGCGTTTCTTCCCAGTCCTCCATATATTTACAGATACTGTAATTTAACATGTTGAATCCGGCCTGACTTACCGGTGGGCCACGTTTGTTAATCAATAAATGCGTAGTACAAAATTTACAAAATATTATACATTAACATTTCTGCCCTATAATTAAACATTTGACACAAAATGTGTAACGTACAATTTAATTAATTCATTGAATATAATAAAATATAACGACTTATGTTACCGGTGCAATTTTTTAAAGCATTTTAAACAATGTGCCGGCTTATCCGGACAACTGCTACAAAAGGTCATTACCTTTTTTGTTTTGTTTGTGGCGTACTATGTACCCTTTAAGTTTCTTAAGCGTTTGCAAGAATCTTTACATCTTTTCCTCATCTTCCTCGCGAGTTCTTGGTGTGAACTTAAAAAATGTTTTTTCCGTCTAAATCCAATTAGCTCCTCACTAGAGGGATTCTCAACACTCTTCAATACATAATCAAAAATTTTCTCTCTAAATTTTAGATTTGGTACCGCTTGTTTCCCACTGTTTGTGGATGTACCATGCATTTACTAAAGAGTTCCAGCATATTAGCTCCACAATAAAATTTCTATACCATTCTACCGTTTACCGTTAACATTTATAATTGGAACACACTTCATCTGATATATCAATACTCTTCTTCGCACTATTGTAAGAATAAACGGTGTCTGGTTTACATTGATCATCTTTGCCACGTATAATGGCGCAATTGTGTGATCTCGATGTGGTTAACATACAGATGGGACTATTGTGGGTCCACTTTAAAAATTTCACGCCGTTCCGATCATTAAGAGATATAATGTCGCCCGTTTGTGTTTCTGCATTGCCTGTGACGGTGGCAACTTTCTATTCATTTTGACTGTATTGCAAATATATGTTTTCATGGTGAGAAGATCATCGACTAAAGGAATACATGTATAATAACTGTCGGTAAATGAAATCCGGCGCTTGGATAATAGATCTCGTATCAATGTCATGACTACATCATGAGAACGTGCTTTTAGAATTCACGTTTCATTTGTTCCGAAATAAATATGCACATTATATGTATATCCGTCCGGAAGGCAGAGTTTGTACAGTTTTATTCCGTACTTGTGCACATACCTTGTATATATTGACGAAAATTGAGGCGTCCTTTCCACGTAACCATGATTTCGTCAATTTCGATACTTAAACCGGGTTTTACTGCATCTTGGAGTGCACGCATAGTTTTATCCTCTACATTTCGGATGTAGTGTAACCGATCCTCGGGTTTAGCCGTAGCATTATCAGAAAAGTGCAAGCACTTCAATATTGCTAGGAATCGATCGCGATTCATTGCTTTCATTATACGCGCATTCGCATACATCTCCTTTTTGGACCAATATAGTCGAATTTCGGGAACCTGTATGACATACATAACAAGCACGATACCAATAATGGTATTCAATTCACTTGTTGTAATGGGGTTCCATGCTTGTTAATGTAGTCTCCTGCCATATGCTGCATTCGCTATGCACTGAGCAGTGTATCTATCCGTCTCTTCCACGATGATTTCAATTATTTCGTCCGCGAGAAAAAATTTATATAGTGCATCACGATCGACGCAGTCCGTCTACTTGATCAGTAGCACCTCTCCATCTGAATACTCTTCCTCTGATGCAAATATTTCTGCTATTTTCCGCCATTACGCATCATCATCTTGATCCCCTATACCAGACTCCGAAACATCTTCCACTGTGGTACTCCTATCGGTTGTCGTGTCCGATGATGATGATGAAATTATTCTATTTCTTCGTCCCTTTCGCATGATCCCAGATACAGATTCATCAGACGAATCACTGAATTCCATATCCATTCTATCTAATATTTAGGTGGGCAAAAATGTAAAGTGAAAAGTGATAACCGCCTTTCCAGAAGGAAGGAAACTTCATACTACCTTTATACCTACTGGAAGAAATGTGTAATCGGGAACCTTTCAGAACTGTACTGACCACGCGCCTCATAAAAACTTCGCACAACCCACAATACTCACATCGCATATTAACAAAAGTCTTCTCCACTTGCCGTCGACTCTAAACTCTCCGTAAACCACGTGCCGCTGCGTACACTCTCAATGATCACCCCCACTTACTAGGTCACACATTATATAAGAAGTGTCAGCTGGGTAGTATTCATTCCTTCAGAAATCACTCATTTCCCTCATTACGTGTGGGCGGTCCTAAACGTCTAATTGCGCCATCGAAGGCCCAGAGGCTGACCAAAGTTCGCATAACTCATGCTCACCCCTAGGCCCGCGATTGGCCAAGGGAAAGGGAATATTTCTGGATAATCGCACAGTGGTGCACGGCCACTATGCCCGGCAATATATCTTTCTTTGGCGATCCTGGAAACAAAACTCTAGTCCGGAGCCCCAGGGACCGTTTGCATGTTACAAGTTGCCAGGGCGCCTGGGAATCGATAGTCGGGGATTCGACGAAATTGCCGCTCGCACTCAACATAATTTACGCATATAACTTACACTACGTCCTAGAACTATTTTCGTTGTGTGCGACAATCGGTCGCAGTATTTCTAGAAAATTATTGAGTTTGGAAGTGTCCTATTACTTCTGTTGTAAACTTCTCGTGGTCCGAATCACGAGAAGTTAAATACCTACTTGACCGAACTTGGGCTCTGGCAGGGAGAACTTGGCTGACAATGGGCCAGGGGGAGGGCCACGTGCTCTACACTCGAGGACGTTCCCCAGCGCGTGGTCATAAATATCGAGTGGCCACACAAACGGAAAGTGCTCGGGTCACCGCGCTTGGGTGGCATGTAATTTATACATACTACGTGCCTGAAGTATCGGCGCTTCACCTTGTAGGAGTGGGATCTCTCCACCACCCCCTCGCGTGAGAGGACTTATCCGCCCTCAAGATGGACAATGCGAAGATCAATCGAACGCCCGTGGTCCCAAAACATCAATAAGGGAAGATTTCCCCTGTTTGGCCATCTATACGGGTTTTCAAAACGCATCATGGAAAATCGTGGAGAAAGTAATAAACTGCCACTGGAACGGTAAAAAGAAGTCTTCGAAACGTCGAAGAGAGCAAATAAATCTCCGAGGAGTCGAAGAGTCTAAGTGGAAGTTAGTTGCCTCCTAACGTGACAGTGGTCATTAGGGCGCATGCATTGAACAGTATTATTCGGTGCTGCGCAGCGAGGAACAGACACCGAATATCCGCGTATGCGTCAACGTGTTAAGATTGAATCCGTGAATTAAGACGTCAATTACCAAAACTGTTCAGCGATTTTACACCCAGAGTACCTACTTTAACTCTCGGAATCACAGGCTGGGTGAAGATATTGACTTAGCGGTTCGTCTCTCACAGTCGATTGCAACGTTCTCGAGTGGGTTGACGCTCAATCTTTTAATTTATACATCAAGCTATGGTGCCCGACACTGAAATGAAGACTCATTTCTTGTTCTGAAGACAAAGTAATATTCTAGATGAAGCCACTCATATTCGTGGTATATAAGGCAATCGGTAAAATGATTGACATTATACCAACTGGTGACGTTCTCAAACCGTACGACGCTCTACTTTAATATTCAAACCTTGAGTAAAGGTGTTTATTGCCAATACAATTCAGCGGATTTACTCCCGGAATACCTGGTTTGACTCTCGGAATCACAGGATAGGTGAGGTTATTGACTTAGTCGCACGAACCTCAAGGATGGTGGTCACGTTATCGGATGCTTTGACTCTCGATGCTGATGTTTACACACAAACATGTATTATCCGTCCGCTAATATGTGTCGTCATTTGTTTTCGCGAACATTCTCCAGTCGCTACAGAGGGATAGGTTCTCGGAGGATAAGTTCTCCGGTAAAGTGATTGAACCTATGCCAGTAGGTAACGTTCTAGGATGGTTCGATTGTCTATATCACTATTTATACCGCAAGTTAAGGTACTATTACCAATACTGCATTGTGAATCTGCATGCAAAATACCTGGATTCACCCTCGGAATCAAAGTATACGTGAAGCTATTGACTTAGCTGTTTGACTCTCATAGAAGGTGGAAAAGATCTCGAACGGATTATCCACCTGTCCTCGAACTCAAAAATTAAAATAAGGTTCGCGTCAGAAAACGTATCCTAACTTGCTTCCCTGAAAACGAAGTTATACTCTCGATACAGCGGTTTAGCGTCACGGAAGGCAAGGCCTTCTGTAAAAAGGTTGACTCTATACCAGTAGGTGAAGTTCTACAACGATATGATTACGTTGTGTACTATTTATACTGTCAATTAAGGTGTCTATTGCCAGTACTATACTGCGGATTGACTCTCGGAATTCCCGGTCAGACTCTCGGAATAATAGGGACGGTGAAGCAATTGACATAGCAGTACGACTTTAAAACTAGGTGCTAACGATCTCGAATCTTGGCACTGAGTTTTGCTATTCATACGTGAAACTGAGGTGTTTGACTGCTGAAATGTCTACTCATTTGTTTTCGTGAAAACTAAGATAGACACTCGCTGCAGCGGGTTAGGTTCTCGGAAGGTAATGTATTGGTTAAATGGAATTACTTTATTTGACTTAATAATGATGAGCGGCGGCTTGACGCCATGTATCGAGTGTCAAACCTTTCGAAAACGTTACTACATTCCTTAACATCGAACGGCTAAGACAGTAGCTTCACATATCACGTGATTCCGAAGGATAAACCGCATATTCCGCGAGTAAATGTGCTGTGGGGTACTGGCAATAGACTCCCCAATTCACGGTTTGAATGTTAAATCACGCCGTCAATCCGTTATAGAACGTTTCCTACTGGTATATATAGTCAAATATTTCACCGGTAGCACAACCATCGAAGATGGTAACCCGTCGTATCGAGAGTATAACTTCATGTTCAGAGGTAGAAATTAGTAAATATTTCTCTGTCGGGCACAATAATTTCATTATCAACACGAAGATCGAGTAACAAGCCACTCGATGTCGCGGGCACCTTCTTGACAGAAGAACGGCGAAGTGAAAAGATTCTCCTCTCCGGAGATTCCGTGCGTAAAACCAGGTATTCCGGGAGTAAATACGCTGAACAGCGTTATCAATGGACACCTCAAGTTACGGTGTGAATATTAAAGTATAGCGTTAAACTGTCTGAGTGCGTTACTAATTTTATTAAAGTCAAACGATGTAATGAAGATCTAACCCTCCGAAGACCAAACTCTCTGTTCCGAGAGTATATCATGTTGCTCAGTGGGAAGAACTAGTATACATTTTAGTGACGTACACCTTAAATTCCTCTATGAATCAGTAGGTCGAGTGTAAAATAGTTCCAGAACATTACCAACCTCTTTGAGATTCGAATGGCTAAGTCAATAGCTTCACCCATCCTGTCATTCCGGGATTCAAACCAGGTACTCCAGGAGTAAATTCCCAATACAATATTGGCAAAACACACCTCAATTCGCGGTATGAATATTATAGCAGGCCGAAATACTGTTGTAGAGCGTTTCCTATTGCTATACAGACGAACATTCTACTGAGGGCAATATCTTCCGAGAAACTGACTCGCTGTATCAAGATTATAACTTCGTGCTCAGAGAAACAAATTAGTATACATTCCAGAGTAGGCCACAATAATTTCATGTATGGATTAGGATATCGAGGGTCAAACCGTTCGAAATCGCTGCCTCTCGGACATACTGAAGGCCGTACCTTCCGAGAAGCCCAATCCACCGATTGGATTGTATAGCTTAGTGTTCATGGAAACAAAATAGTAGACATTTTTTTAGAGGGGCACGTTAAATTTATGTACGAATTAGAAGATCGAATGTCTGACACATCGAGATCGTTACCACTTTCTATATGGGTCGAACGGTTATGTCAATAGCATCACCTATCCTGTGTTTCCGAGAGTGACACCAGGTATACCGGAATTAAATCCGCTGAACAGTATTGGCAATAGACACCTGATCTCACGGTATAAATATTATAGCACAGAGTCATTGCTCTGCTGATGATTGTTACCAATTGGTATAACGCAATACTCAATAACGAATAGCTTACTTTTCGTGAGTATAACCCGCTGCATCGTGGTAATTACTTCGTGATCAGTGAAACAAATGAGTATACATTTTAGCAATGGGCTCCATTATTTGATGTAAGACTGAGAAGACTGAAAATCAATCCGCTCCAAAACGTTACAACATTGCTTGAGAGTCGGACGTCTAAGTCAATAGCTTCACCCATACTGTGATTCTGAGAGGCCACCCAAATATTCCGGGTGTAAATACGCTGAACTGTATTGGCAATAAACACCATAATTCAAGGTATATATATTAAAGTAGTGCATCAATCCGCTTGAGAATGCTACCAATTGGTATGAAGTCAAACGCTTTACTGAAGACCATACCCACCAAAAGCCTATCGCTCTGTAACGAGAGTATAGCTTCGTGCTCAGAGATGCAAATTCATGTGCATCGAAGTTGCATGGATCTTAGTTTCACGTATGGATTGGAAGATCGTGTGCCAAACCGCTCGGCAACGCTACCACCTTTTTTGTAAATCGAACGGCGAGGTGAAAACCTTCACCCATCCTGTGACTCTATGAGCTAAAGCAAATATTCCAGGAGCAAATCCGCCGAACAGTATTAGCTATAGACACCTTAACTTACTTCATGAATATTAAAGTATAGGGTCATACTGTCGGTGATCACTACTAATTCGTATTAAGCCATTCATTCTACCGAATACCTCACCTTCCGGGAACTTAACCCCCCGAATCGAAAGTATACCATTGGGTTGAGGGATACATATTACTTTACATTTTAGTGACGGGCACATTAACTTCAAGTGTGAATTAGTAGATCGAGGGTCAATCCGTTCCAGAATGTTACCACCTTCTTAGAGAATCGCACGGCTAAGTCAATAGCTTTACATATCCTGAGAATCCGGGAGTCAAACCTGGTACTCCGAGAGTCAATCTGCTGTACACTATTGGCAATGGAACCCTTGCTTCTTGGTTTGAATATTAAAGGACTGAGTAAAACTTTTGTAGAACGATACCTGTTGGTATTATGTCAAAAGTTTTAACGGCAACCTTACCGTCCGAAAACTTAACCAGCTGTATCGAGAGTATAACGTCATGTTCATAGAACGAAATTAGTCTTCACTTCTGTGATGGTCTCCTTAATTTCATGTATGAATGAGAAGACCTATAGGTACACCGTTCCAGAACGTTACAAACTTCCTTGTGAAATCGCACATATTATACAATAGCTAAAAATATTCTGTGGTTCCGGGAGTCACACTAGGTATATCTGGAGTATAACCGTTGAAGAGTATTGGAAATGGACACCTTAAGTCACGATTGGAATAATAATGAAGAGCGCGAAACCGCTCGAGAAAGATACCAAATTCCATAAAGTCATACATTTTACCGAAGACCTTACATTCCGCGCACCTCACCCGCATCATCGAGAGTATAACTTCGCGTACAGAGATTGAAATTGGTATTCATTTCAGTGACGGACCCCCTGATTTCATGTATGATTTAGAAGATCGAGGTCAAACCGGTCGCGAACGTTGCCAATTTCTGTGAGAGACGAACCGCAATGTCAATAGAAACACCTATCCTGCTATTCCGATAGTCAATCCAGGTAATTAGAGAGTAAATCTGCTGAACACTATAGGCAATGCACAGCTTAATACACGGTTTGAATGTTAAGGCAGACCGTCAAACAGTTGTAGATGTTTACGAATTCCTAAAATGTCAAATGTTTTACCCAAGGCCTTACCCGCCGAAAAACTAACCCACCGTATCGACGGTATAACATGGTGTTCAGTGAGTGAATTTGTGTACGTATTAGCGACGAGCACATTAGGTTCTACTATGAATTAGAAGATCGAGAGTCAAACCGTTCAAGAACGTTGCCACCGACGGTGAAAGACGAACGGCTAAGTCAATAGTTTCACGTATCCAGCGATTACCAGAGTCAAACCATGTAATCCTTGAGTAAATCCGCTGTGCAGTATTGGCATTTGTCCGGATATTTCACTGTATATATATATATTGATGTACAGAGCCATACCGCTGTAGAACATTACTTTTTCTATATAGTAAAACTTTCTTCTGAAGGCCTTACCTTTCGAGATGCTAACACCATGTATCGAGATTATATCTTCGTATTCAGAGAAACAAATTAGTATAAATTCCAGTATCGGCCACGAAAATTTCATGTATAGATTAGGATATATAGGGGCCAAACCGTTCGAGATCGATATCACTCGGCGTAACAGAAGGCCGTACCTTCCGGGAAGTCCAATCCACCGTTGGGAGTGTCTTGCTCAGTTCTCATGGGGGCAAAATAGTAGACATTTTTTAGAGGGGCACGACAAATTTTTGTACGAATTAGAAGGTCGAAGGTCTGACACTCCTAGATCGTTAGCACCTTCTATGTGAGTCGAACAGTTAAGTTAATACCATCACCTATCCTGTGTTTCCGAGAGTCACACCATGTACACCTTGAGTAAATGCGATGCACGGTTTTGGCAATATACACCTTCGTTCACGGTTTGAATATTACAGTAGAGCGTGAAATCAGCTGAGAACGTTACCAATTAGTATCGAGTTAAAACATTTACCGAGCGCCTTACCTGCCGTAAATTAAACCTGCAGTATCGAGAGTATGACTTCCTGGGTAAAGGATCAAATTATTATAGATTTTAGTGACGGTCATCTTAATTTCATGCATGTCGTAGAAGATTGAGGGTCAAACCATTCGAGAATCTAACAACCTTCTTTGTGTGTCGAACGGCTATGTCAATAGCTTCAACCGTACTGTATTTCTAGAGCCAAAGCAGGTATTCCTGGTGTAACTTCGTTGAAAATTATATGCAATAGACACATTAATTCACGGTTTGCATGTTAAAGTAGGGCGTCAAACCGTTTGAGAGCGATACCAATTGTTATAATGTCGAAAAACTAACCTGCTTTATCAAGAGTATAACTTCGTCTTCAGATAAAGAAATTCGTATTCATTTCAGTGGCTGGCATAACGTCATATATGAATTACAAGATCGAGGGTCACACCTTTCGAGAACGATACCACCATCAGTGAGAGACGAACGGCTAAGTAAACAGCATCACCTATCATGCGATTCCAGGAGTCCACCCAGGTAATTCAAGTGTACATCCGCTGAACAGTATTGGCAACGGACACCTAAATTCACGGAATGAATATTAATCTACAGATACAAACGGATGTAGAACGTTACTTACTGCTATAGAGTCAAACTTTTCACAGGAGGCAAAACCATCGAGAAGCTAACCCGCTGTATTTTGAATATAACTTCGTGTTCACACAAGCAAATTACTATACGTTTCAGTGACCGGGCCATAATTTTATGTATATATTAGAAGATCGAGAATCAAACCGTTCGAGAACGTTGCTACCTTCTTTGGGAGTCGAAAGTATAAGCCAATAGTTTCACCTATCCTGTGATGCCTCGAGTCTATCGAGGTATTCCGGGCGTAGTTCCGCTGTACAGTATTGGCCTAATACACCTTGTTGCACGGTATAGATATTAAAGTTCTCCGTCAAACCGTTGTATAGAGTTAAAATTTTAACCGAAGGTTTTACCTCCTGAGAAACTACCCTGCTGATTCAAGAATGTTACTTCCTGTTCAGAAAGCAAATTGATTTACAATTTAGTGACGGCCACCTTAATTCTATCTATGATTTTGATGATCGAGGGTCAAACCGTTTGAGAACGTTAGCGCCTTGTTTGACAGTCGTACGAATAAGTCAGTAGTTTCACCTATCCTGTGATCCCAAAAGTCAAACCAGGTATACCACGAGTAGATCCACTGTACATTATTGGCCTTATACACCATACTGCAGGGTACAAATATTAACGTACAGATTCAAATTGTCGTAAAACTTCATGTATGAATTAGAAGATCGAGGGTCAAATCGGTCAAGAACGTTGCCAATTTCGGTGAGAGACGAACTGCTAATTCAATGGAAACACCTAGCCTGCTGTTCCGAGTGTCAAACCGGGTATTCCGGGAGAAAATCCACTGAACAGTATTGGTAATAAAGAACTTCATTAACGGTTTGCATATTAGAATAGATCGTCAATCAGTGCAAAAACGTTGTCACCTTCTGTGAAAAACGGACGGCTCAGTCAGTAGCTACTCCTATCCTATGACTTCGAATGTCAAACCAGGTATTCCAGCTGTGAATCCGCTGAACTGTATTGGCAATAGACCCCTTAATCCACGGTTTGAATATTAAAGGAGAGCTTCAAACCGTTTGAGAAGGTTACCATTTCCTGTAAAGTCAGACGTTTTACCGAAGACTTTACCCTCCGAAAAACTGACCCGCTGTATCAAGAGTATACCTTCTCGTTCAGTGGGACGAATTAGCATTCGTTTTAGCGACGAGCACATTAATTTCATGTATGAATTAGACGTACGATGGTCAAACCCCTTAAGACGGTTAGTACATTCTATGAGATTCGAACGGCCATGTTAGTAGCATCAGGCATACTGCGATTCCGAGAGTCAAACCAGTTATTCCAGTAGTAAATCCGCTGAAGATGTAGCACGATACCTATTGGTATAGAGTCAATCATTTTACCGGTGGACTTACAATCCGACAAAATGGTCTGGCTGTATCGGGAGTATGAATTCGTGATCAGAGATGCAAATATGCATACGTTTTAGTGACGGGCACATTATCTTGATGCATGAATTAGAAGATCGAGTTCCAAACAATGTGGGAACGTTACCAATTTATTGGAGAGGCAATAGCTTCACCTAAACTTCTGATTCCGAGAGTCAAGCTTGGCATTCCAGGACTAAATCTGCAGAACAGTTTTGGCAATAGACACCTCAGTTCACGGTTTTAATGATGAAGTAGAGCGTGAAAACGTCTGAGAAAGCTAGCAATTCATATAAAGCCATATGTTTTACTGAATGCCTAATCCTCCGAAAGCATAACCCACTGCATCGTGCGTATATCGTGCTGTGCAGTGACGCAAATTAGTATTCATTTTAAGGACGGGCACGTCAATATATTGTATGAAATAGATTATCGAATGTCAACCCCTTTGAGAACATTATCACATTCCTTTGGGATCGAACGTCTAAGTCAATAGCTTCAACTGTCCTGTGATTCGGAGATCCAAATCAGGTATTCAGGGAGTAAATCCGCTGTACAGTATTGGAATTAGACATTCTATCTCGCGGTGTAAATATTAAAGTGCAGAATCAATCCGTTGTCGAGCATTACGAATTGGTATAACGCCATACTCTGTTACCGAAGACCTTACCCTCCGAGTACAAAAACCTGCCGTATCGACAGTACAGCTTCAGGTTATGAGATACAAATAACTATATATTTTAATGAGGGGCACCTTAATTTCATGTATAAATTACAAGAACCAGGATAAAACCTTTCGGGAACGTTACTATCCCCCTTGTCAGTCGAAAGGCTGAGTCAATAGCTTTATGTATCCTGCAACTCCGAGAGCCGAACCAGGTACACCGGGAGTAATTGCGCTGACCCGTTTTTGCAATATACCTCTTAATTCAAGGTTTGAATATGGAAGCAAACCGTCAAACCGTTGTAGAACGTTACCAATTGCTATATAGTCAATCGTTTTACAGAAAGGCTTACTGTGCGAGGAGCTAACCCGCCGTATCGAAAATATAACTTCGTGTTTAGGGAAACACGTTAGTACACATTTTGAAGAAGATTACACTGATTTTGTGCTTGAATTAGAATATCGAAGGTCCAACCGTTCAATACCGTTTCCACCTTCTATGATATTCGAGCAGTTAAGCCAATGGCTTCACCTATCCTGCGATGCCGACAGTGAAACCAGATGTTCCGAGAGTATATGCGCAGTGCAGTGTTGGTGATGGACACCATAATTCACGGTTTGAATATTATCGTAGAGCGTAAGACCGGTTGAGAAGGTTACAAATTGGTATAAAGACAATCGTTTTACTGAATACCATACCGTCTGTGAAAATATCCCACTGTATCGAGTGCAACTTCATATTCAGATAAGCAAATTAGTACACATTTTAGTGACGGGCACCCAAACGTCATATATGAATTAAAATATCGAGGGACAGACCATTCGAGAACGTTACCAGCCTCTTTGCGAATCGAAGGGCGGAGTCAAAATCTTCACCTACCCCGTGATTTGGAGAGTCGAACCAGGAAATCCGGGAGTACATACCCTGATGGATATTGGAAATTGACACCGCAATTCACATTTCACCGATAGCCTTACCAGCGGACAAGTTTGCTTGCCGTATCTAGAGTATAACTTCGTTATCGGAGGATCAAATTAGTAGACTTCTTGCTGAGCGGCACCCTAATTTCATTACGAATAAGACGATAGACGATCTAACCGTTCGAGAAATTAAAGTTCCCCTCACTAAAATGTACAGTTATTTGTGTCTCTGAACGCGAAGTTATACTCTGGACTCGGCTGGGTAGAATATCGGATAATAAGGTCTTCGGTGAAGCGTATGACGATGTACCAATTGGGAGCATTCTCAAACGGTTTGACGCTCTACTTTAACATTCAAACTGTGAACTAAGGTGTCCATTGCCAGTAGGGCTGAGTGGGTGTACTCCTAATATACCTGGTTTGGCTCTCGGGATCACAGGATAGGTGCAGCTACTGACTTAGCCTTGCGACCCTCAAAGAATTTGATAACGTTATCGAACAGTTTGACCCTCGATCAGGGATAGGTGTCGCTGTTGGCCTTGCTGAGCGACTCCCAGAAATGGGTGTAACGTTCTGGTTGTGTTTGACCATCGATCTTCTAATTCATACATGAAATTAAGTTGCCGGTCCCTAAAATGTGGGTTACTTTCCTTTCCAGAACACGAAGATATACCCTCGGTACAGCGGGTTAGGTTCTTGGAAGATGAGGCCTTCGGTAAAAATTTTGACGCAATCACAATAGGGATCGTTCTGCAACGTGTCGAGTCTGTACTCTAATGTTCATAGCGAGAATTAGTGTGTCTATTGCCAATACCGTTCAGCGGATTCAATCCACGAATACATGGCTTAGCACTAGGAATCACCGGATGGTGTCGCTGTTGACTTCGCCGTTCCATTCTCATAGAAGTTGGGGCCGTTCTCGGTCGATTTGGCTCTAGATTATTCTATTCATAGCTAAACATAAGATTTTCGTCATCTAAAATGTCTACTAATTTGTTCCACTGAACACTAAGCCAGTCAATCGCTACCGCAGGATGGGTTCTCGGATGGTAACGCCTTCGCTATAAAGCTTGACACTATGATAATTCGTAACGTTCTACAGCGGTTTGACTCTGGAGTTTAATATTTATACCGCGATAAATGGTGTGTGATGCCAATTATGTACAGCCGATTTAAACGCGGAGGACCTGGTTTGACTCACGGAATCACATCGTATGTGGCGCTGTTGCCCTAGCGGTTGGACTCTCAAAGTTGGTGCTAACGTTCTTGAACGATTTGACACTCTATCTTCTAATTCATACATGAAATTGTGATGCCCGTTATTAAAATGTATACAAATATCTATCCTTTAGCACGAAGTTATACTCTCGATACAGCTGGCGGGGCTTTTCGGAAATTAAGGCAGTCGGTAAAAAGATTGTCTTTATACATTTTGTCTACGTTTTACATGATTTGACTCTAATCTTTAATATTTATCCCGTGAACTAAGGTGCGTCTTGCCTATACTCTTCAGTGGATTTACTCCCGGAATACCAGGATTGAATCTCGGAGTCATAGGGTGCGTGGAGCTATTGACTTACCTGTGCGGTTCTCAAGAAGGGTGGTAACGTTATCGAACGGATTGACTCTCGATCTGCCTATTCATACATAATATTAAGGTGTCCCATCTCCTGCATTCCCCACTTATTTGTTTAGGTGAACATTAAGTTAGTCCCTCGATACAGCGGCTTACATTCTGGGAAGGCAAGATATTCGCCAATAAGTTTAACTCTATTGCAAGTTGTAACATTATACGTCGGCTAGAATCACAACTTTAATATCCATACTGAGAAATGGGATGCCTATTGCCAATGCAGCTCAGTGCATTTGCTCCCAGAATACCTGGTTTGATTCTCGAAAATACAAGATAGGTGAAGCTATTGACTTAGAAGATTCACTCTCAAAGAAGTTTGTAACGTTCTCGAATGATTTGACTATCGATTTTGCCATACAAACATGAAAATAAACTGCCCGTCTTCTAAAATGTATATTAATTTGTTTCCTTGCATACTAGGCAGGGCAATCCCAACAGCGGGTTGGACTACTTGCGAGGTAAGGCCTTCGGAAAAATGTTTGATTCTATACGAAAATGTAACGTTCTACAACGGATTTACGCTCGACTTCAATATTCGAATCGAGATTCAAGGTTTCAATTACCAATAATGTGCAGCGGATAGACTCGCGGAGTACCTGGCTTAACTCTCGGAATCACCGCATAGGTGAAGCTAGTGACTTAGATGTTCGACTCTCAATCACGGTGGTAACGATATTGAACGGATTGACTCTCGATTTGGCTATTCATACAAGAAAATAAGGCGTCCGTCTTTAAAAACATCTAATAATTTGTTTTCGTGAGAACTAAGCAAGACAGTCGCTTCAACGGCATAGGTTCTCGGAAGGTAAAGCCTTATGTAAAAACAAAAATGACTTTATACAAATTGGCAATTTTCTCCGACGGATTGACCTTCAACTTTAATATTCAGACCACGAAATATGGTGTACATTGCCATTGATGAACAGCGGATTTACTCCTGATATACCTGGTGCAATACTCGGAATCATAGGATAGGTGAAGCAATTGGCATGACCGTTCGATTCACAAAATTGTTGGAAACGGTCTCGACAGGTTGAACGCTCGGTCTTCTAAGACATTCATGAAATTATGGTGCCCATCTATAAAGTGTATATTAATGTGTTTCTCAGAGCATGAAACTGTACTGTAGATACAGCGGGTTAGCTCATCTGAAGGTAAGGCCTCAGATAAAGGGGATGTGACCTTACCAGTATGTTACCTTCTACAACGGTTCGACACCGTACATTAACATTCATGCTACAAATTACGGTGTCTTCTGCCAATACTGTTCAGCGGATCTACACCGTCACTACCAGGTTTGACTTTCGGAATCACAGAGCATGTGATGCTATTGACTTAGCAGGTCGAATCTCAAGGGGGTGGTAACGTTCTGGAACGGCTTGCCACTCGATAGCATCAAGCATACATGAAACTAGGGTGTCCGCCACTACAATGAATACTAATTTTGTATCTCTGAAGACGAAGTTACACTCTCTAGTCGTAGAGTTAGGTTCACGAAGAGTAAGGTCTTCAGTAAGGCTTTCGACATTATACGCATTGGAAACGTTCTACGAGGGTTAGACTCTGTCCATTAACATTCAATCCGTGAATTAAGGTGTTCATTGCCAACAGTGTACAGTTTAGTGATTCTCGGAACGCCTGTTCTGTTTTTCGCAATCACATGACAAGTAAAACCACTGACTTATCCGTTCGACTCTCGAAGGAGTCGGTAACGTTATCGACCAGTTTGATCCTCCATATTCTAATTCATAGATCAAATTAAGGTGTCCGTCACTAAAATGTATACTAGTTTGCTTCTCTGACCTCGAAGTTATATTCTCGATACGGCGTGCTAGCTTCTCGGATGGAAAGTCCTTCGGTAAAAGATTTGTCACAGTACCAAACGAGTAGCGTTCTACATTGGGATGACGGTCGGCTTTGACATTTATTCCTTCAATTGATTTGTCTATTGCCAATAATGTACAACGCAACTATTCCCGCAAAACCTGGTTCGTACCAGGTTTCGTAAAACCTTGTAATTCGTACATGAAATTAATGTGTCCATCAGCAAACAGTATACTAATGTCCTCCTCTGAGAACAAAGTATCCTTTCGTTACCGATCTACAACTGGTTGTCGGTCTGCTTTATTATTCAAATCGTGAAACAAGGTGTCTATTGCCCATAATGTTCAGCGGATTTACTCCCTGAATACCTGGAATGCCTCCCCGAATCACAGGATAGGTTGAAGATATGGACATAGCGGTTCGAATATGATAGAAGGTGGTAACTTTCCTGAATTCGATCCCAAACCCTCGACCTTCGAATTCATACACGAAATGAAGGTGCCCGTCACTATAATGGATCCCAATTTGTTTCACTGTACACGAAGTGATACCCATGATAAAGCGGGAAATATTCCCGGACGGTAAGGTCTTCCGTAAAGCGTTTCACTCTATAACAATTGGTAATGTTCTGAAGCGGTTTGATGCTCTGTTTTAATATTGAAGCCGTGATTTAAAGTGCCTATTCCCAATACTGTTCAGCCAATATACTAACGGAATACCTGGTTTGAGTTTCGGATTTACTGGATACGTGAAGATATTAAGTCAGCTGTTCGTCTCTCACAGACGGTGGTATCGTTCTCGAACGTTTAGACCCTCGATTTTCTAATCAATAGTTGAAATTAATATGCGAGTCGCTAACACGTATACGAATTAGTCCCACTGATCACAGTGTTATACTCTCGATACAGCGGGTTAGATTCACGGCAGGTAAGGCTTTCAGAAACTATTTGACTCGATACAAGATGGTAACGTTCTCAAATGGATTGGCGCTCTGCTTTAATATTCGTGCCATGATATAAGGCGTCTAATGCCAATACTGTTCAGCTGATTTTCTCTCGAAGTACCGTGTTTGACGTTCGGAATCACATGATAGGTGTAGCTATTGTCATGGCCGTTCGATCCTTAAAGAAGGTGGTAACATTCTCGAGCTGTTCGACACTCGATCTTTATAATTGATGAGTGAAATTTAGGTGTCCGTCCCTATAATGTATAATATTGTTCTTACCTGAACACGAAGTTATACTTTCGATAGAGCGGGTTAGCTTCTTGGAAGGTAAGGCCATCGGGAAAAAGGATGTTTTCGTATGAATTTGTAACGATCTACATCGATTTGACACTGTACTTTAATATTCAATCCACGAATTAAGGTATCTATTGCCAATGCAGTGCAGCGCATTTACTCCGAGAATACCTGATGTGACTGTCCAAATCACAGGATAGGTGAGTCTATTGACTTAGCCGCCCGAATTTAGATGAATGTGGCAACTTTCTCGAACGGTTTGACCGTCGACCATCTAATTCATTCATGAAATTAATGTGCGCGTCACTAAAATGTCTGCATATTCGTACCATAGAACACGGTAATATACTCTCGATACATCGCGTTAGATTCAACGCAGGTAAGGCTTTCGGTAATTGTATGACTCGATACAAGTTGGTATCGTTCTCAAATTGTTTTGCGCGCTGCTTTAATATTCAAGCTGTGATATAAGGTGCCTAATGCCAATGCTGTGCTGCGGATTTTCTCCTGGTTTACCTGGTTTGACTTTCGAAATTGCAGGAGGGGTGAAGTCATTCACTTGTCCGATCGACTCTCAAAGGGGGCGGTAATGTTCATTATCAGTCTGCTTCCCGATCTTCTAACCATGCACGAAATTAAGATGCCCATCACTAAGATTTCTACTAATTTGCTTTATGGAACACGAAGTAACACCCTCAATATAGCGGGCTAGCTTCGCGGAAGGAATGGCCTACAGCAAAAAATTAGATTGTATACGAATGGGAAAAATTCTACATCGGCTTGACCCCCCTGCTTTAATATTCGAACAGTCAATGATGGTACGGCAGATCGAGCAACACTACTGTATGTTCTCCCTTAATTTCTTAAGACATGATTTTGAACCGCATGCAATTCTTTCTGATTTTTATATTTAAATACAAATATTGCAATTTACTGTTATGGTGATAACAATTTTTTTCGAAATTGCCAATTGTTAGTTGAAAAAATTGTATTTCTGAACACAATTGTCTTTGGAAATAGTTCAGTGTACATTTATGACATTATTTTGTTAAACATACTGTTATATTATATGATTGTCTGTATACGGATCTACGCTGTTTGCGCGACACGTCTGGCAAGGTCTTGTAGTAGCGTACGGCTGAACGGAGCGGTATACTGGATGGTCTTCGTTGATTTTGTTAACGATGATTTCGAGCACTATCCATCTGGTCCAAATTTCCTCATATATTTACACATACTGCAATTTAATGTTATGATATTTTCGATTTACTTCTAAATTTTCAGTTTATATTTTATAGAATTGTATTTTTTCAGTAAAAGTGAGTTCAGAATTAGATGAGTGCACCTTATGACATTATTGTGTTAAGCGTATTTTAATTTCATATCATAGACTATTTGAGTACCTACGCTGTTTGAGCGACACGATTGGCGAAGTTTTGCAGTTACTTACGGCCTGATCGGACGAGCCAACTGGATGGTCTTTGATAATTTCTTTAACACTGACCTTGCTCAACTTTTTTCAAAATTGTTAACCTTTATTGTAGGAAATTGTATTTCTCAGCAAAAGACTCTTTGGCATTAGTTGGGTGTACGTACATGTCGATAATTTGTTAACCTTATTGCTATTTTATATGACTGTTTCTATACGTACCTTTGCTATCGGAGCAACACGACTAACGAGGTATTGTAGTTGGGTACGGCAAAACTGATAGGCACTACTGAATGGTCTCCGTTTATTTCTATAACCTTGATTTCGTACCGTAAGAGCATTTTATCAGTTTCCCATTTATTTATGCATTCTATAATTTACTCTCATGATATTTTCGATTTTTCTTCAAAATTTTCAATTTTTATCTTAAAAAATTGTACTTCTTGGGAAAAGGGACATTGGAATTAGTTCAGTGTACCGGTATGACATTATTTTTCTCAACTAATTGTTATTTTGTATGATTATCTGTTTATGTACCTACGCTGTTTGCGCGACACGACTGGCGATGTCTTGTATTTGCGTGCGACTGAACGGTGCGACACTACGGGATGGCCTTCGATTTCTTTTTAAACCATGATATTTTACACCAAGAATTTATTCCGAATTTTTCACCTACTTGTACATGCTGTAAGTTACTGCTATGATATTTTCAATTCTCCTTAAAAATATAATATATGAAATAAACAATTGGAGGGTTTGAATCAAATCGGAAATATCATATCAGTATGATTCATCACAGGATGTAGAAATAAATAGTGAATACCGAAAGAATGCATTCGGCGCAATATCAAGGTTAGAGAAATTAACGAAAATAATACCGTAGCGTCAGTCCGATATGGCGAACCCACTTGGACGACCATAATAATAGGCGCGTCTCTCCGGAAGACTATGTACGTATAAAGGCAATTATGTAAAATAAAAATATGTTTCAACATATTATTGGCATAAACGTACACGCGACTAATTCCAAAGACACGTTCACTGATATCTAAAATCTTTTAAACCAAAAATCGAAAGTTTCGTAAAGAATTGGAGATATTATAACAGTAAACTACAGTATATAGACATAAACAGAATACCGAGAAATAATGCACACCGTACGATATTACGAATAAAGAAATTAACAAAGGTCATCCAGTACTCCCCACCGATCTGCCGCACGAAACTACAAGACTTCGCCAATCTTGTCCCTCTGGCAGGGTAGGAACGTATGCCATCAATCATTCAAAATAACAAAGAATTTAACATAATATTGTTATAAGCGTATACTCTATTAATTCCGAAAATCCTTTTCCTAAATCGAAAATATTATACACTAAATTAAAGTGTGCACAATTAAATTGATGACTGGGTAAAAATGCATACGTTTCAATAGCAAGGTTTGAGAAATTAGCGTAGGCCGTGCAGTGGTGACACATCGATCTGCAGAAAGCAAATACAAGATCACTCCAGTCGTGTCGCTCCGAAAGCGTAAGTACGCATACAGACAATCATATAAAACATCGATAAGATTAACAAAGTACGGTAATAAACGTACACCCAAGTAATTCAAAGGACACTATTACTATGAAATACAATTACTTAAATTAATAGTTAAAAATTTTGAAAGAAATCGAAAATGTCATAACAGTAAACTGCAGTATGGGAAATAAATAGAAAATTGCATAATTATGCATGCGGTACAATACCATGGTTAATGGAATTAACGAAGACCAGACAGTAATGTCGCCCCGATCTACTCAATGCAACTACAAGACCACTCAGGTCGTATACTTTCGGAAGCGTAGGCACGTACACAGAAAATAGTATAAAATAACAACAAGCTCAACACAATATTGTTATATACGTAGCCTCACCTAATTCAAAAGACACATTTCGAAAAAGATAAAATTTTTGTAATAAGAAATTTGACAATTTTGAAGAGAATCGATTATATCGTAACAGTAAGTTACAGTGAATAGTTATAAATAGAAGGCAGTGAAAGAATGCTTACGGAACATGATCAAGCTTAGTGAACTTAACGAAGATCATCGAATTGTGCCGCTCCGTTCTATCGTACGCAACTGCAAGAAAACGCCAGCCGTGTCGCTCCCTAATCATATGCACGTAAACAGACTATCATATAAAATAACAACAAGAATTTCAAAATATTGTTATCAACGTACACTCGACTATTTCCGTAGATAGCTGTACTATAAAATACAATTTCAAATTATAAAAATGAAAATTATGAAAAGAAATCGAATATACCATAACACTAAATCGCAGAATGTGTAAATAAATGAAAAAATTGGGAAATAATGTATACGGTTTAAAATAACGTTTGAATGAATTAACCAAGACTATCCAGTTTGCCGCTCCGTCCAGCCATATGCAACTACAAGATCACTCCAGCCGTGTCGCTCATGCCACAGTAAGTGCGTATAGAGTCAATTATTTAAAATGACAGAGGCGTTAGCAAACTAATGTCATAAACGCACACTCAACAAACTGCAGAAACACTTTTACGGAGAAATACAATTTTTCATAATGCAAATAGAAAATTCTGAAAGGAAAAGTAGAAAATATGAAAACTGTAAGTACAGTATGCACTAATAACTAGAAAACTGGGAAATAATGAATACGGTACAACGTCAAGTTTAATGAAATTTACAAAGATCATCCAGTAGTTCCGTTCCTATCTACCGAATGCAACTGCAGGATCACTCCAGCAGTGTCGCAAGCGTGGTGTGGGTACACATACAGACAGTCGTATTAAATACAAGTAACCATAGCTGAATAATATCAGAAGCGTACACTGAATTGATTCCAGAGACATAATTACTGAGAGATACAATTATTTTGAACTATAAACTGAAAATTTCGAAAGAAATCGAAACCATCGTTACCGTAAATATCAGATTGTATGTATAAACTCATAGCTGGGGAAAATTCCATACATTACGAAATCAAAGTTAAAGAAATTCAAAAAGACCACTCAGTATTGTTGCTCCTTTCTGCCGTACACAACTACATGTCTTCGCCAGTCGTGACGCGCTGGCAGGGTAGGTACGAATACTGACAATCATTTAAAATAAAAATATTTTTCCAGAATATGGTGACATACGTACACACAACCAATTCCAACAACACTTTTACTAAGAAATAAAATTTCTTAAAATAGAAACTGAATATTTCCAAAAAAAAATTGAAATATCGTATAAGAATATAATGGTTTGCATAAACAAATGGAAAACAGGAGAAAAATGCATGTTGTACAAAACCGAGGTTAATGAAATTAACAAAGAACATGCAGTAGTGCCGCACCCTTCTGCGGTACGCAACAACAATACCACTACAGCCGTGTCGCTCCGGAGGTGCAGGTACGTACATAGGCAATCATATAAAATAACAATATGTTTAACAAATTTGAAAATTTTGAATAAAATCGGTTATATCAAAAAAGTTAATTGCAATATGTATAACTAAATGGAAAATGGGAAGAAAGCATATGGCACAATATTAATGTTAGAGAAATTATCGAAAATCGTATAGTAGAGTCGCTTCGATCTACAGAACGCAACTGCAAGCCCAATTCAGACGTTTCGTTCCGGAAGAGATAGTACGAATGCAGACAGTCCTATAAAATAATAATGTGTTTAACAGAATATTGTCATAAACGTAAACTTAGCTAATACCAAATACACTTTTACTAAGCAATACAATTTCTTAAACTGGAAATGAAAATGTATATATAAATGGAAAACTGGGATGAAATGCATATGGTACAATATCAAATTAATAGAAGTTAATGAAGATCGATCAGTCGTGTCCTCCCATCTGCCGAATGCAACTACAAGACCACAGCAGCGGTATCGCTACCGATACGTAGGTACGAACACAGTCAATCATATAAAGTAAGAATGTGCTTTAGAAGAAATTGTCATAAACATACACTCAAATAATTCCAAAGACACTTTTACTGAGAAATACAATTTTTTAAAGCAGAAATTTAAACTTTCGGAACAAAATCAAAAATATTGAAAAAGTAAATTCCAGTGAGTAGGAATAAATAGAAATTTGTGAATGAATACAAACGCTTAAATATTAAGTTGACGGAAGTTAACAAAGACCACATACCAGCATCGCTCCTATATTGTCACCGAAATTACAACATAACTCCAGCCGTGTCGTTCCGGAATTACAGGTAACATACACAGACAATGGCATAAAATAAGAGTAAGATTAACAAAATAATGTAAGAAACGTACAATCAACTATTTCCAATGACACTTTTACTGAGAAAACAATTTTGTATAATAAAAATTGAAAACTTTGAAAAAATTGAGAATATCATTACAGTAAATTACAGTATGCGTCAATAAATGTATGACATGGAAAAACGCATACAGTCAATATCATGGTTGATGAAATTAACCAAGACCATCAAGACCTGTCGCTCCGGTGTAGCGAACGCAACAGCAAGATGAATCCAGTCGTGTCGTGCCGGCAGCGAAGGTACATATGGAGAAAATCATATAAAATATGAGGGAATATAACAAAATATTGTCACAAACGTATGCTCAACTAATTACAAATGCACTTTCATGTACAATACATGTTCTGATATTATAAACTCGAAATTTAAAAAAAAAATCGAAAATATGATAACACTATATAACAGTTCGTGTTCAGATAAAGAAATTGGTCTCCATTTCAGTGGCGGGCACATTAACTACATGCGTGCATTAGAAGGACGAACGTCAAACATTTCGAGAACGCTACCACCATCTTTGAGAGTCGCACAGCTAAGTCAATGGCTTCACTTACCCCGTGATTCCAAGAGTTAAACCAGGTATTCCAGAAGTAAATCAGCAGAACGGTACAGGCAATGGACACCTTTATTAACGGAATGAACATTAAGGTTGAGAGTCCATCGGTCGGAGAACAATACCAGTTGGTACAAAGTCAGTGTTTTTAACCTATTCCTTACATTCCGAGAACACAAGCCATCGTAGCGATAGTCTTGCTTTCTGTTCATAGAAACGTATTCGTAGACATATTAGCAGACACACACCTTATTATCACGAAGGAGTAGAATATTCGTTCGTCAATTCTTTCGAGAATGTTCTCACCTTCTGTTATAGACGAACGGCTAAGTCAACGGCTTCACCTTTACAGGGATTCAGAGAGCCAAACCATGTATTGTTGGAGAACATCCGCAAAATAGTATTGTTCAACCGAAGGCCATACCTTCCGTGAATCGCACCAGCTTCATTGAGAGTATAAGTTCGTGTTCACAGAGAAAAATTAGTATTCAATTGAGTGTAAGGCACCTCAACTTCATGCACCAATTAGAAGATCAAGTGTCAAACCGCTCGAAAACGTTGCCACCTTCGGTGAGAGGCGAATGGCTAAGTCAATAGCTACTGCCATCCTGCGATTTTTAGAGTCAAACCTGGAATTCCCGGAGCAAATCCGCTGAACATTATTGGTAATAGACATCTTAATTCACGGATTGAATATTACAATTGTGCGTCAAAACCGTTTGTGGTCGTTTCCGCCTTCTTTAAGAATTGGATGGCTGTGTCAGCAACTTCACCTATCCTGTGATTTCGAGGGTCCAGTCAGGTGATCTGGGTGTAAGTGTGCTGAAATTTATTGGCAACAGACACCTTAATTCCCGGTATGAATAATAATTTAGAGAGTCAAACCGACGGAGAAGATTACCAATGCGCATAAAGTCATTCCTTTTTACCGAATACCATATGTTCCGAGAACCCAACTCGCTGTAGCAAGTGCCCTGCTTAATGTGCGCGGAAAAAAAATAGTAGACATTTTAGCGGACGAACACGTCATGTTTGTGCATAAATATCAACATCGGGGGTCTAAGTGTTCGAGAACGTTACCGCCTTCTGTGATAGACGAACGACTATCCAGATATTACGGGAGTAAATCCGCAGAAAAGTTATGTCACCGCACACCTTAAACAACGGTTTGCATATTAAAGTAGATGCTCAAACCATTGGATAACATTATCAATTTGTATAAAGTCACTCTTTTTACCGAATAACTTACCTTCCGCGAACCTAACCCACACTCTCGGGAGTACAACACCGAGTTCAGAGGTAGGAACTAGCGTACACTTTTGTGACGAGCACCTTATCTTCACGCATGATTAGAAGGTCGGAGGTCAACGCGTTCGAGAGCGTTACCGCCTTCTTCGGGCGTCGCACACCTAAGTTAATAGCTTCTAGAATCTGTGATTCCGAGCGCAAACCAAGTATTCCGGGAGTTAATCCGCTGAGCAGTATTCGCAGTAGAAACCTTAATTCACGGTTTGAATATTAATGTAGAGGGTCAAATTGTCGAGTGCGTTTGCCAATTTGTATAAAGTCAATCGCCTTACTGGATACCGTACACGCCGAAAGCCTAACCCGCCGTATCGAGAGTATAACCTCGTGATCAGACAATTAAATTAGTATTCATTACAGTGATGGGCACATTATCTTCGTGTAGAAGTAAGAAGATCTACGGTCAAATTGTTCCAGAACGTTACCCCCTTCTGCGGGAGACGAACGGATGATACAATAGCTTCACCCTTCCAGCGATTCCGAGAGTCAAACCAGGTATTCCGGGACATAATCCGCAGAACAGTATTGATAATAAACAACTTGAATATCGGTTTGAATATTAGGGTAATGCGTCAAAACCGTATGGGAACGTTATCATACTCTTTGAGAGTCCGACGGTTAAGTAAATAGCTTCACATATCCTTTGATTTGCAGAGGCAATCCAGATATTCCGTGAGTCAATCCGCTGACCAGTATGGGCAACAGACATCTCAATTCACGGTTTGAATATTAAAGCAGATCTTGAAACCGCTGTAGAACATTACCAATTCGTATAAAGTCATAGTATATCCGATGACCTTACCCTCCGAAAGAATAACCCACTGTATCGAGAGTATAACTTCGTCTGTAGAGAATCACGATGATATACATTCGAGAGACGGCATCTTAATTTCCCGTACGAATTATGAAACTGAGGGTCAATCCGTTTGGGCCATTTCCAACTTCAATGATATTAAAACAAGCTATGTCAGTAGCTTAACATATCCAGTGAATCCGAGATTCATACCAGGTATTCCTGGTGTAAATCCGCTGAACAGTATTGGCCATAGGTTCCTTAATTCACGGTTTGAATATTAATGCGGAACGTCCAATCGTTGAAGAACGTTACCAAATGCTACAATGTCAATCGTCCTATTGATGACCTCCCCCACCGAAACCCTAATCTGTTGTATCGGGAGTATTTCATTGTGTTCAGAGGAACAAATTAATTTACACTTCAGTGACGGCACCATTATTTCATTTTTGAATTAGAAGATCGGGGGTAAAACTGTTCGGGAACGATACAAACTTAGTTGAAGAATCGAGCGCCTTAGTTATTAGCTTCAGCTATCCTATGATTCTGAGAGTCGAACGAGATATTCCGGGCGTAAGGTGCGCTGAAGAATATTGGCAATAGGTACATAAATTCTGGGAATGAATATGAAAATAGACCGTCACACACCGTAGGAGAACGTAACTAATTGCTATAAAGTCACACGTTTGCCGAAGGCGTTACCTTCCGTGAACATTATTATCCGCGTCATCGTGAATATATCATCGTCTTCAGAGATAGAAGTTAGTATTCATTTGAGTGACGGGCAGTGTATCTTCGTGTATGACTTAGAAGATCGAGGGTCAAACTGCTCGAGGACGTTGCCTCCTTCTGTGAGAGACGAACGGCTATGTGAACAGCTTCACCTATCCTGAGATACCGAGAGTCAACTATGTATTCCGGCAGTTGATGCGAGGAGCTGTGTTGTAATAGGCACGCTAATTTACAGTTTGAATATTAAAATTGAGCGTTCCCCGTTGTGAACGTTTCCAAATGCTATAATGTCAAACGTTTTTACCGATGGACCGTACCATCCGCAAACAACTCCAGCATCATAGAGAGTATAACTTCGTTTTCGGAAAAAAAATTGGTCTCGATTGAAGCGACGGGCACCTTAACTTCATCTATGAGTTAGAAGATAGGGGGTCAAGCAGTGCAACAACGCAAATACCATCGTTGAGATTCGAACGTATATGTCAATAGCCTCACATATCCTATCTTTCCGTGAGATAAACTAGGTATTTCTTGAGACACTCCGCGTGCACTATTTGCAACGGAGGGCTTAGTTCACGGTTCGAATGTTAAACGCCAGAGTCTAAGCCTTGTAGAACGTTAACATATTCGTATAATGTTAGAAGTCTTACCGAAGAGCTTAGACTCCGAGAATCTATCCCTCAGTATCGAGAGCATAACTTCGTGTCCGGAGATAGAAAATTAGTATTCATTGTAATGGCGGACACCATAATTTCATGTATGTATTAGAAGATCGAGAGGCAATCCGTTCCAGAACTTTACCACCTTCTTTGCAAAATCGCACATATAACAAAGTACCTTCACCTATTCTGTGGTTGCGAGAGTCAAACTCGGTATATCAGAAGTACATCCGCAGAACAGTATTGGCAGTGGACACATTAATTTACGATATGAATATTAAAGTAGGGAGACAAACTATTGGGGAACATTATTAAATGTTATAAGGTCAAACTTTTTGCCGGATATCTTACCTTCAAGATCGTATCCCGCCCTATTGTGGCAATAATTTCGTCTTTAGAGAAACAAGCTAGTAAAAATTTTGGTGACGGATTCGTTCATTTCATCTCGGAATTAGAAGATCGAGTGACAAACGGATCCAGAACGATTCCGCCCTATTTGAGACCCGAAGGGCTAAGTGAATAGCTTCACCAATGGTTGTGATTCGAGAGTCCAAGCCTGGTATTCCAGGAGTAAATCCGCTGAATAGTATTGCAATACAAAACATTATATCACGGTATGAATGATAACTGTATAGAGTCAAACCGATTGAGAACGTTACAAATTGGTTCTACGTCATACTCTTTACCGTTACCATACCCTTCGAAATGCTTACCCGCTTTATCGAGAGTATAGCAGCGTTTTCAGAGTATCGAATTAGCATACATTTTAGTGACGACCGCCTCAATTTCATGTCTGAATTGTATTATCGATGGTCAAACCGTTCGAGCACGGTACCACCTTCTGTGAGAGACGAACGGCTAGGACAATAGCTTAACCTATCCCGTGATTCCGATAGTGAACACAGGAAAACCGAGTATAAGTTCGCTGTAGATTATTGGCAATACATACCTCAATTAACGATTTGAATAATAAAGCCGTTGTAGGACATTACCTATAGGTGCAGTTACAAACTTCTTAACGAAGACCATACCCTCCGAAAAACTATCCTGCTGCATCGAAACTTTAACTTTGTGATCAGGGAAAGAAATTAGAATTCATTTCAGCGACGGGCAATTTCAGCAACTTCATGTATGCGTTAGAAGATCTAGGGTCAATCCGCTCAAGAACGTTGCTGCCTTCTGTGAGAGACGACCAACGTACCCAATAGCTTCAGACACCCTGTGCCTCCGAGAGTCATAACAGGTGTTCCTGGAGTATATCCGCTGAACAGTATTAGCAATGGACTCCTGAGTTCACGCTATGAATAATAATGCAGACAGTCGTACCGTTGTGAAACGTTACATATTGCTACAGAGTCAAAGTCTATACCGAAGTGTTGAGGTGCCGGTCACTAAAATGTCTACTAATTCGTATCGCTGAACACGAAGTTATTCTCTCGATACAGCAGATTATGATCTCTGAAGGAAAGGTATCGGGTAAATAGTATGCCGTTATGCCAATTGGCAACATTTTGAAACGGTTTTACGTTCAAATTTAATATTCGTACCGTGAATTAGGTTGTCTATTGTCGATACCGTTCAGCGGATTTACTCCAGGGATACAAGGTTTGACTCTCGGAAGCACAAAAATATGTGAAGCTATTGACTCAGCCGTTCGAACCTCAAACAAGACGGTCACCTTCCCGCACCGCTTGACACTCAACATTGTAATTCATTCATGTAGTGAGGGTGCCCGTCACTAAAGTAGATATTAATTGGCTTCTTTGAACACGATGTTATACTTACCATACGGCGGGCTAGCTTCTTGTAGTGTAATGTGTTCGGTAAAGCGTTTAACTCTGTAGCAATGGGTATCGTTTTACAACGTTTTGACTCTGTACTTTAATATTAACAGTGAATTGAGGTGTCGATTGATGATACTGTCCAACGCATTTACTCCCGGAATACCTGGTATGGTTCTCAGAATCATAGGATGGGTGAAGCTATCTACTTAGCGGTTCGACCATTGAAGAAGGGGGAGACGTTCTTAAAAGATTTGACACTCGATCTTCTGTTTTATACATGAAATTGAGGCGGCCGTCACTAGAATGTATACAAATTTGTTTCTCTGAGCACGATTTTATACTCTCGCTACAGCGGATGTTGTTTCTCGGAAGGGAAGGTCTTCCGTGTATGCTTCGACTGTATAGCAAGTGCTAACGTTCTGGAAGGGTTTCACGCTCGACATCAATATTCGTACCGTGAATTAAGATGTCCATCGGTAATGCTGCACAATGGACTGATTCCTGGAATGGCTGGCATGGCCAACAGATTACAAGATATGTGAAATCAATGACTTCGCCGCTCGGTTCTTAGAGAAGATTGTATCGTACTCGAACGCATTGAATCCGTATTTTCCTATTCATACATGCAATTATGTTGACCGTCTGCTAAAATATCTAGTAATCTGTTTTCTTCAACACTAAGATAGACAACCGCTAGTTCGGTGTTGGTTCTAGGAAGAAAAGTTATTCGATAAAGTATTTGACTTTGTACCAGCTGGAAACGTTCTCGAATGGATGGACGCTCTACTTAAATATTCAAATTGTGAATTAAGTTGTCAAGTGCCAATACTCTTCTGCGGATTTACTCTCGGGTTACCAGGTTGAGACCCCGGAATAACATTATAGTTGGAGCTACTGACTTAGCCGTTCGGCTCTCCAGGAAGGCGGTAACGATCCCGAACGCTTTGCCTATCGATGCTGATATTTGTACACAAACATGTGGTGTCGGTCTGTTAAAATGTATACTAATATGATTCCGCGAACATTAAGCAGGACACACGCTGCAGCTGGTTAGGTTCTCCGCAGGTAAGGTATTCTTAAGAGATATGAGTTTATATGAAATGGTAATGTTCTCTATCCGGTTGACTCCCTACCTCAATATTCATACCGTGAGTTAAGGTATCAGTTGCCAATACTATTCAGCGGATTTACTTCCGGAATATAGGGTTTGAATTTCGGAATCGCAGTATAGGTGAAGCTATTGACTTTGCCAATCGACTCCCAAAGAAGGAGGTATCGTTCTTTAAAGGATTGAGACTCAATCTTCTATATAATTCATGAAATTATGGTGCCGGTCACTAAAATTTACAATAATTTGTTTCTCTGTACACGAAGTTATATTCTCGAAAAACGGGTTCGGAGTGCAAAGTATTCTGTAAGACGATTGACTTTAAACAAATTGGTAATGGTCTCCAATGGATTGACTTCAATATCAAACCGTCATTTAAGATGTCTATTGCCAATATGGTTCAGCGGATTTACTCCCTCAATACCTGGTTCAACTTTAGGAATCACAGGATGGCAGAAGCTATTGTCTTAGTCGTCTGAGCCTCAGCGAACGTGGTAAGGCTCTGGAATGGTTTGACGGTTGATCTACTAATTCATGCATAAAATTATGGTGCCCGTCTCCTTAGTATATATACCGTGTTTCTCCTGTCACGAAGTTAAGGCCATCGGTAAAACGTTTAACTTTATGGCAATTCGTATTGTTCTCATCCGGTATGACGATATTCTTTAAAGTACAAACCGTCAACTCAGGAGTCAGTTTCCAATAGCCTTCACTTGATTTAAGCTCGGAGTACCTGGTTTGACTCATGGAAACACAGGATATAAGAAGCTATTGACTTAGCTGTTCGTCCCTCATAGAAGTGGGTATCGTTGGAGAACGGTCTGACTCACGATAATCTATTTCATACATGAAGTTAAGGAGCCCATCACTAAACTGCATACTAATTTGTCTCTGAATATGATGTTATATTCCCGATGACGTGGGTGATGACCGCGGAAGGTAGGGCCGTTGGAAGAGCTTCTGACATAATACGAATATGTAACGTTCACCAATCGCTTGACTCTGTACGTTAATATTCAAACTGCGAACTATGGTGTCCATTGCCAATAGTGTGCAGCGGATTGTCTCTCGGAATACCTGGTTTGACAGTCGGAATAGCAGCGTAGGTGATGTTATTGACTTAGCCTTTCGAATCTTAAAGAAGGTGTTCTCGAACGGTTTGACTCTCGATTATTCTATTCACACACGATGATAATGTATCCGTATCTTTAAAATGTCGACTAATTTGATTCCGTGATCACAAAGCATGGCACTCGCAACAACTGGATAGGTTCTTGTATGGCAAGGTGTCCGGTAAGAGGCTTGACTTTATACCATTTGGCAATGTTCTCCGACGTATTGACCTTCTACTTTAATATTCTGACCGTGATTAATGTGCCTAGTGCCAATACTATTCAGCGGATTTACACTCGGAATACCCGGTATGACTCTCGGAAACACGGGATATGTGACGCTATTGTCTTAGCTGTTACAATATAGAATGTGGTAACGGTCACGAACTGGTTCACCCTCGATCATCTAATTCATACATAAAAATAAGATGAAATCATTATAATGTATACTAATGTAATTCTCTGAACAGGCAGTTATTCTCTCGATACAGTGGGTTAGTTTTACGGTGGATAAGGCATTCTGTTAGACATTTAACTATTCACGAACAGTTAATGTTCCACAGCGGTTCGACAGCCTTTTTCTTGACGCAGGGGGAATCTTCCAACGATGTCCCGGCCCCCTGAGGGGGAGACCGGGGATCAGTGAGATGCATACCCATTAAACACAGTCCGGTGGGCCGTCCTCTTCGCACAAGGGAGGGCCCGGGATGACAGCCAGTGCTTTCGCAAATCTGAGACACCGGTGCCTCCCCGCGGCTCCACTAGCTCCCGCTGGGCTCCTTTTCGGGCTTCCCAGCCCAGTCCGATCCGTTCATCGGCAGTGCTGCAAGACCACTCGCGCGGCACCAACACCTCCCTGGACGGCGATCCCACGACAGTCGGTCCCTCGGCCGACCGTCCATGGTCCCCTCCGATGATGGGAAGGCGTAGAGGCGGGGACTCCCCTCGCCGCCGGTGGTAACTGTTCGTCGTTGTACTTTAATATTCAGACCGTGATTTGAGGAGTCTATTGCCAATAATGTACATCACATTTACTCCCGGAATATCTGGTTTGACTTTCGAAGTCACACGAAATGTGAAGCTGTTTTCACAGCCGTTAGACTCTCAAAGAACGTGTTAACGTTCTGGAAGTAATACACGCCTTAATACACGGTTTGAATAGCAAAGTAGAACATCAAACCGTTTGAGAACGTTACCTATTGCAATAGAGACAAACATATTACCGAATGCCTTATCGTCCGAGAGCATGACCCGCTGCAACGAGAGTATAAATGCGGTTCCAGAGAACGGAATTATTATTCATTTCAGTGACGGGCACCTTAACTTCGAGTATGAATTAGAATATCGAGGGACAAATCGTTACAGAACGACAACACCTTCTTAGAGAGTCGAGCGAGGTACGCTGAAGAGTAATGGCAATAGACACAATAATGCGCGGTACGAATATTAAAGCAGACCGCCATCCGGTTGTATACCGTTACCTATTGGTATAGAGTCAGAAGCTTTACCGATAGACTCCTCGGAGGAGCTAACCTGCCGCTTCGAGATTATAACGTCGCGTTCAGAGAACGAAACTGGTATTCATTTCAATGAATGGCAACTTAACTTAATGCATGAATTAGAATATTGAGCACTAAACCGTTCGAGGACGTTACCGCCCACTTAGAGTATGGAACGGATAAGTGAATAACTCCACCTACCCTATGATTCCGAGAGTCTAACAAGATAATCTGAGAGTAAATGCGCCCATGATTATTGACAATAGATACCTACATTCGCGGAATGAATATTAAAATGGAGTGTCACACCGTGTGAGAACGTAACGAATTCCTATAAAGTCATACGAAGTACCGAATGCCCCACCGTCCAAGGAGTTAACTCGCCATATCCAGAGTATTGCTACGGGTTTCGGGAAACACATTAGTATACATTTCAATGACGGGCACCTTAACTTCATGCATAAATTAGTAGATCGGGGATCAAACTGTTAGTGAGCGTTCCCACCTTCTGTGAGAGACGAACGGCTACGTCAAGAGCTTCACCTATTCTGCGAATACGAGAATGAAACCAGCAATTCCGGGTGTAAATCCGCTGAACAGTATTGATATTAGACACCATAATTCTCGGTTTTCGTGTTAAAGAGGAGCGTCAATTCGATTAAGGACGATACCAATTGCTGTAAAGTCAACCGTTTTACCGGAGATCTTACCCGCCGAAAGTCTAACGCGCTGAACGAGATTATGACATGGAGTTCTGAGGAGCAAACTAGTATTCATCTTTGTGACGGGCACCTTAATTTCATGTATGATTTAGAAGAACGTGTGTCAAACCGTTCGAAATGGATACCACACTCTTTGAGATATGAACAGCTATGCCTATAGCGCCTATCCTTAAATTCTGAGAGTCAAATTGGGAATTCTTGGAGCAAATCTGCTGAGCAGTATTGGCAATAGACACCATGATTCACGGTGTGAACATTAAAGTACAGAGTTTAAGCTTTGTAGAACAATACCTATTGGTTTAATGTCAAAAGTTTAACCGAAGGACTTACCTACCGAGTAGATCACCAGCTGTATCGACAATACAACATTGTGTATAGCGAAGAAGATTAGTCAACATTTCTGGGACGAGCACCTTAATTTTATGAGCGAATACGATGATCGATTGCCAAACCGTTCGAGAACGTTACAACCGTCTGTGAGAGCCTAACGGCTAAGTCAATATCTCCACATACGCAGTGATTCTGAAAGTTAAACAAGATATTACGTGAGCAAGATGTGCTGTGCAGTATTGGAAATAGACACCTCAATTCACGGTCCGAATATAAAAGCAGGCCTTCAAGCCGTTGTGGAACATTACCTATTCGTGTAGGGTTGAACTTCTTACAGAATGCCTAACAGCCCGAAAAACTGACCCGCTGTATCGAGAATATAACACCGTGTTCAGGGGTACGACTTAGTATAGATTCTAGTGACCAGCAGCTTAATCTCATGCATGAATTAAAAGACCAATGGCCAATCCGTTCGATAACGTTGTCACCTTCTGTGAGTGACAATTGTCTAACTCAATAGCTTCATCTATCCAGTGATTCGGACGATCAATCCAAGTGTTCCGGGAGACCATCTGCTGTGCATTATTGGCATCATACACCCTATTTAACGGTTTAATTATTATTGTCCCTTGTTAAACTGTCGTAGTACGATACGAATTGGTTCAGAATCAAACTTTTTGCCGAAGGCCTTACCTTCTGAGAAGATAACACGCCGTATACAGAGTATAACTTCGCTTTCAGAGAAGCCAAGTAGAATCCAATTTAGAAATGGGCACCTTAACTTCATGTGCGAATTAGAAGATCGAGGGCAATTCTTTCGAAATTGCTTGCACCTTCTTTAATAGCCGAATGGCTGAGTCAATAGCTTCACCTATCTTGTGATTCGGAGAGACAGACCAGGTATTCCGGGACTAAATCCGCTGAACCGTATTGGCAATTGGCAACTCAATTCACGGTTTGAATATTAAAGTAGAGCACTGTTTTATAGCGCTGCCAATTTCTATAAAGTCAAACACTTTACCAATAAACTTGCCATCGGAGAATATAACCTGCCGCTTCGAGAATATGATTTCGTGCTCGGAGACCGAAGTTCGTATTCATTTCAGTGCATGGTTCCTTAACGTCATATATGAATTACAAGAGTGAGCGCCATACCGTTCGAGAACGTTACACCCTCTCTGCGATTCGAAAGTATAAGCCAATAGTTCCACCTATCGTATATTCCAAGAGTCTAATCAGATAATCCTAAGGTAAATGCTCTGAAGTGCATTAGCAATAGAGACCTAAATCCGCGGAATTGATATTAAAATAGGGCTTCACGCCGTGCGAGAAAGTAAATAATTGCTATAAAGTCAACCGTTTTACTGAATGCCTCCCCGTCCGAGAAGCCAACCAGCAGCATCGAGAGTATTGCTGCGTGTTTTGGAAAACACATTAGTAAACATTTTGGTGACGGGGAACCTAATTCTATTATGAATACGAAGACCGAGTGTCAAAACGTTCGAGAAAGTTACCAGCTTCTGTGAGAAACAAAGGGCTAAGTAAAAAGCATCACATATCCTGTGATTCCGAAAGGCAAACCAGTCATTCCGGCAGCAAATGCGTTGTATAGTACTGGCAATAGATACCTTAATTCACGGATTGATTATTAAAGTAGAGCGTCACACCGTGTGAGAACGTTTCATTTGCTATAAAGTAAAATGTTTCATCGAATGCCTTACGGTCGGAGAAGCTACCCCGCCGTTTCGAGATTTCGCTACGAGTTTATGGAAATACATTAGTACACAATTTAGTGACAGCAACATAAATTCATGCACGAATTAGGTGATTGAGGGTCAAACAGTTCGAGAACGTTACCACCTCCTTCCTGACACTGCACATATAACACAATAGCTTCACCCATCCTGAGGTTCGGAGAGTCAAAACAGGTTACCCGAGAGTAAATTCGCTGAATAATATCGACAATCGACGCCTTTATTCACGATTTGAATATTAAAGCAGAGGGACAAGCCGCCGATGGTTATATCCAATTCGTTTAAAGTCATTGTTTTTCCGAATACATTACCTGCCGAGAATATTAACCTGCTGTAGAGAGTGTTCTACTTACTGATCGCGCAAAAACAAATCAGAAGACATTTTGGCAGAGGGACACTTTATTTTCTTGTTTAAGTAGAAAAATCGAGATTCAAATCGTTGGAGAACGTTACCACCTTTCTTGAGAGTCGCACAGTTAAGCCAATGACTTCACTTATCCTGTGATACCAAGAGTAGAACCAGGTATTCCGGGATTAAATCCGCCGAAGAGTATTGGTAATGTATACCTTAATTCGCGGTTTGCCTATTAAAATAAGCGTCCAACTGTTTGGGAACGTTTCCAGTTGCTATAAAGTCAAAGGCTTTACCGAAGACAATACCCTCCGGAAACTTAACCCGCTGTATCGAGAGTATAACTTCGTGTTTAGAGAAAGAAATTAGTATTCACTACTGTTACGGTACCTTATATTCGTGCATGAATTAGAAGATCGAGTGTCCAACCGTTCGAGAACGTTGCCACCTTCTGTGAGCGACAACGGCTAAGTCAATAGCTTCACATATCTGTGTTTCCGAAAGCTAAACCAGATATTCCGGGAGTTAATGCACGGTACAGTATTGGAAAGAGACAACTCAATTCACAGTTTGATTAGCAATAAAGATATTCGAACCATCATAGAACGGTACATACTGGTATATGGTCAAACTTTGTACCGGATACCTTGCCCTCCGAGAACGTATCCCGATGTATGTCGAGCTTTACTTCGTTCTCAGGGATACAAGTTAGTATACATTTGAATGACGGGATGCATAATTTGATATTTCAATCAGACTATCGTGTGTCAAACCGTTCGAGCACGAGAATGTTATCAATTTGTATGGAGTCAACCCTTTTACCGAAGGCCTTATATGCCATGGATCTAACCCCCTGTTTCGAGATTATATCTTCGTGATTGCTTCTCTAATACTACTAATACTCTAATACTACATATTTTAGTGACTGTTACATTAATTTCATGTAGAAATTAGAGTGTAGAGTGTCACACTGTTCGAGAACGATGCCACCAACTGTGGGAGTCGCATGTCTGACCACTGCTTCACCTGTCCTGTGATACCTAGAGTCAATTCAGATAATCCGAGAGTAAGTCCGGTGTGAAGTTTGTTGACAACTGACAACTTAATTCAACGTATGAATATTAATGTAGAGAATTAAACCGGCGGAGAACATTATCAATGCGCATAAAGTCATACATTTTACCGAATACCGTACCATCCGAGAACCTATCACGCTGTAGTGTGTGCCCTGATTAATGTGCACGGACTCAAATTAGTAGACATTTTAACGGACGAGCAACACTTGTTTGTTTGTAAGTATCCATAGCGAGGGCCAAAGCGTTCGAGAACGATACCACCTTCTTCGAGAGTCGAACGGCTATGTCAATAGCATCACCTATCCCTTGATTCCGTGAGCCAAACCAGGTTGTTCGGGAGTGAATTAGCTGAAGAGTATTGGCCAAAGGCACCCTAATACAGTGTATGAATATTAAAGTAATGTGTGAAACCGTTGAAGGACGTTACATATTTGTATGAAGACACGCTGTTGATCGATAGCCTCACTTTCGGAGAAGCTAACCCGCTGTTCATAGAGTATAGCTTCGTGGTTGGAGAAACAGATTCCTATAAACTTTAGTGACGGTGTCATATGCTCATGTATGAATTCGAATATCGATGCTCAAAGCGCGTGAGAGCATTAACATTTCCATTGACAGTCGCACAGCTACGCCAATAGCTTCACATATACTGTGGTTCCGAGATTAAAAGCAGGCACTCCGGGATTAAATCCGCTGCCAAATTATTAGCAGTAGACATATTAAATTCACGGTTCGAATATTAAAGTCGCAAGTTAAATCTTTGTAGAACGTTACCTATTCGTATGGCATAAAACTTTTTACAGAAGGTCATACGCCCCGAGAAGCCCAACCCGCTGCAGCATGTGTCTTGCTCAGTGTTCAAGGAAGCTAATTAGAAGCATTTACTCCAGGAATACATGGATTGACTCCAACAATATTGGAATAGGTCTTGCTGTGGACCTAGCCGTTCGTCTCCCACAGAAGGTGGTAACGTTCTGCAACGCTTCGACTTTCGATGTTGATATTTACACACAAACATGTGGTTTTCGCTCTCTAAGATGCCAACTGATATGTTTCCGTCCACATTAAGCAGGACACTCGCTACAGCGGGATAGGTTCTCGGAAGGAATGGCATTCGGTGATAGAAATGACTTTATGGGCATGTGTTATGTTCTCCGTCAGTTTGACTCCTACATTAATACTCATACCGTGAATTGAAGTCTCCATTGACCAATTCCGTGCAGCGGTGTTTACTCCAGGGATACCTGGTTTGACGCTCGGAATCACAGGATACGTGAAGCCATTGACTTAACCGTTTGAATCTCAAGGAAGGTGGCAACGTTCTCCCTCGATCTTCTAATTCATATTTGAAATTCAGCTGCCCGTCACTGGAATGAATGCTAATTTGTTTCCCGAATCACGAAGTTATACTCTCGATACTGCGGGTTAGTTTCTCGGCTGGTAAGGTCTTCGGTAAGATGTTTGACTTTATACGAATTTGTAACGTTCTCAATCGGATTGACGCGCCACTGTAATATTCCATCCGCGAACAAAGGTGTCCATGGCCAATATAATACATCGGTTGTACTCCCGATCAACCTGGCTTGACTATCAGAATCGCAGGTCAAGTGAAGCTATTCACCTAGCTGTTCGACTCTCAACAATGGGGGTAACATTCACGGACGGTTTGCCCTCAATATTCCTATATACGCATGAGAATAATGCGTCCGTCTGCTAGAATATCTACTAATTTTACCACCTGGAAATTATTCAACGCAATCGCTGCAGCGGTTTGGGTTCTCGGAAGGTAAGGTATTGGATAAACGGAATGACTTTATCCCAATTGGTAGTGTTCTCCGGTGGTTCCAATTTCAACCATAATATTCCGGACGTGATTTAAGTTGTCTATTCCCCAACCTGTTCAGCGGATTTAATCCCGGGATACCTGGTTTCTACTTTCTGAATCACAAAATAGGTGAAGCGATTGACTTAGCCGTTCGTCTCTGACAGAAGTATTAATATTCTATTGAAAATGGTGTAGAACGGACGTACTTCAAGAATGTCTGCTTTGACTTTCGACATCCCAGAATAGGTGAAGGTATTGTCACAGCCGTTCCACTCTCACAGAAGAAAGTAACGTTCTCGAACTGTTTCTCGATCTTGTAAGTCATGCATGAAATGACGGTGCTCGTCAGTTAAAGTATACTAGTTTGTATCTATGTACATGGTGTTATACTCTCGACGCATCTGGTCAGTTTTTCAGAGGGTAGGGCATTCTGTATGAATTTCAACCCTACACGAATAGGTAATGTTTCACAACGGCTTGATGGCCTGCTTCAATATTCAAACCGTGTATTGAGGTGTCTATTATCAATACTGTACAGACAACTTACTCCCGCAATTCCTGGACAGACCTTCGGAATCACAGGATTTGTGAAGCCATTGACTTAGCCGTACGAATCTCAAAGAAGGTGGTAACGGTCCCGAACGGCTTGACCATCGATCTTCTAAAACATACATAAAATTAAGGCGACCGTCACTGAAATGGATACTAACTTCTTTCTCTGAACTCGAAGTGATGCTCTCGAAACAGCCGGTTATTTGTTCGCAGGTGATGGTCTTCGGTAAAGCGCTTATCTTTGATGCAATTGGTAACATTCTCAAACGGTTTGACGCTTTATTTTAGTAAACAAACCGAGTATTCGGGTGTGTATTATCAATAGTGTTCAGCGGATTGACTCCTGGAATACCTGATTTGATTTTCGGAATCGCAGGATGGGTGAAACTGTTGATTTAGCCCTTCGTCACTCACAGAAGGTAATAACGTTCTCGAGCGATTTGACACTCGATCTTCTAATTCGAACATGAAAATAAGGTACCAGACACTGAAATTGTTCAAAATTTCTTTCTCTGAACACGAAATTACGCTCACGACATCGCGGGAGCGGCTCGCGGAAGGTAAGGTCTTTGGTATGACTTTAGACCTGTGTACCAATTGATTGTGTTCTCAATCGGTGATGCACTGTATTTTAATCTTCAACCCGAGAATTAAGGTGTCTATTGCCAATACTGCACTGCATATTTACTCCTGTAATACCTGGTTTGACTTTCGGAACAACAGTATATGTTGTGAAGCTATTAGCCGTGCGAAACTAAAAGAAGGTAGTTACGATCTCGAACTCCTTGACTATCGATCTTCTAATTAATGCATGAATATCAGTTGCCGTCACTGAAATGAAGACTAATTTCCTTCTCGGACCTCGAAGATGTGCCCCCGAAACGGCGAGTTTGCTTCTCTTAAGGTAAGTCTATCGCTAAAGTGTTTGACTTTATTCCAATTGGTAATGATCTGAAACGGTATGACGCATTACTTTTTTATTCAAACCGTGTATTAAGGTGTCCTTTGGCAATACGGTTTAGAGGATTTACTCCAGCAATACCTGGTCTGGCGCACCGTATCACTGTATAGGTGAAGCTATTGACTTTGCCGATGGACCCTCGATGAAGCTAGTAACGTTCTCGAACGGCTTGACGCTAGAGATTCTTATTGCTACATGAAATTAACGTGTTCGTGTGATAAAATGTCTACTAATTCGATCCTATGAACCCAAAACAAGACAAAAGAAAACGGCGGCTTGCGTTCTCGGAATGTAGGGTAAGCTAAAAAGAATGACTTTATACTAATTGGAAATGTTCTCCGTCGGTTTGACTCCCAACCTTAATACTTATGCCGAGAATTATTTTATCTATTTCCAATATTGTTCAGCGCATTTACGCCTAAAATACGTGGTCTGACTTTTGCAATCACAGGATATAGGAAGCTGTTGTCTTTGATCTGTGGCTTTAAAGGAAGGTGGAATCGTTCTGCATCGGTATGACTGTCGACTTTACTGTTCATACATGATACAAAGCTGCTCGTATGCTCAAAATTCTACTAATTGGATTCCGTGGGCTCTATGCATGATACTCTATATAGCGGGTTACGTTCTAGGAAGGTCAAATATTCGGTAAATATTATCACTATATAAATATTGGATATGTTCTCCAACGGATTGATTCTCTGGTTTAATATTCAAACCGTTGATTAAGGTGCCTATTTCCAATACTAATCAGCGGTCTTACTCCTGGAATTGCAGGCCAGACTCTCGGAACCACGACTGTAAGTCAAGGTGTTGACTTAGCAGTTCGTCTCCCACAGAAGGTGGTAATGATCACGAACGGTTTGACCCCCGATCTCCGTATTCATACTGAAATTATGGTCCCCGTCACTGAAATGGTTCTAACGCGTTTCACTGAACACGTAGATCGATAGGGCGGATTGACTTCTCGGACGGTAAGGCATCCGGTAAATCGTTTGACTTTATACCAATTAGTAACGTTATCAAACGGGGTGAGACTGTATTTTGATATTCAACCCGTGGTGTAAGGTGTTTATTTCCAATACTGATCTGCGCATTTACTCCAGGAATACCTGGATAGTCCCGCGGAATAATTGGGTAGGTGGTATGTGGTGCTGATGATTTAGCTTTGTAACTATCAAAGAACGGGGTATCGTTCTGGATCGGTTTGACCATCGTTCTTGTTATTAATATATGAAACTATGGTGCCCATTGCTAGAATGTATACCAATATGCTTCTCTGAACATGAAGTTGTACTCTCGGTACAGTGGGATACGATCTCGGATGGTAAGTTATTCTGTAAAAAGAATGACTTTATACCAACCTGCAATGTTCACCGGCGGTTTAACTCTCTAGTTCAATATTCACGCGATGAACTAATGTTTCCGTCGCCAATACTTCTCAGCGGATTTACTCCTGGAATTCCAGGCTTGTCGATTGGAATCACAACTACGGGTGAAACTGTTGACTCAGCCGTTTGACTCTGAAAGAATGTGGTAACGCTCTACAGCGGTTTGACACGGTAGTTTCGTATCTATGCCGTGAAATAGGGTGTCTAATGTCAATACTTTACTGCGGAATTACTCCCGCCATTCCTGATTTGACTATCGGAATTTCAAGATCAGTGACGCTATTGACTTAGCCGCTCGTCTCTCACAGAAGGTGGCAACGTTCGCGAACGGTTTGAACCTCGATCTTCTAATTCATCAATGAAGATATGGAGGCCGTCAGTAAATGTATACTTGTTCTTGCCACTGAACACGGCGCTGTACTCCCGATACAGCGGGATATTATATCGGATGGTGAGGCATTCAGTAAGAAGATTGACCCTACACATATATGTATCGTTCTACAACGGCTTTATGCCCAGCATTAGTATTCAAACCGCGAATTTAAGTGTGTTTAGCCAATACTCTTGAGCAGGCATACATTGGGTTTTGCCGGTCTGACACTCGGAATCACAGAATCGGTTAAGCTATTGACTTAGACGGTCGTCTCTCACTGAAGGTGGTAACGCTCTCGAACGCTTTGACACTCAGTGATGATAATTATTCACAAACATGTGGTTTTCGTTCGATAAAATGTCTTCCAATTTGTTTCCCAGAACATTCAGCAGGACATCGGCTACAGCGATGTAGGTTCTCGGATGGTATGGTATTCGGTTAAAGGAATGACATTATGCTGATTAGCAATGTTCTCTGTCGGTTTGACTCTCTTCATCAGTATTCATACCGCGAATTAAGGTGTCAGTTGCAAATAAACTGCTGCGGACTTACTGACGGATTACGAGATTTGACTCTCGGAATCGCTGGATAGGTGAAGCTGTTGACGTAGCCGTTCGAATCACATAGAGTCTGGTAATGATCTGGAACGGTTGAACCCCCGACCATCGACTTGAACCATGAAATTATGGTGACCGTCACTAAAATGTTTTCATATTTCTTTCTCTGATCACGAAGATACACTCTAGGAACAGCTGCATATGTAATCGGAAGGTAATGCTTTCGGTAAATAGTGTGAATCCATGCCAATATGTAAGGGTCTACAGTGTTGTGAATCTGTATTATATTTTTCATACCGTGAATTAAGGTGATTATTGTCAATACGGTACAACGCATTTACTGCCGGAATACCTGGTTTAGCTGTCGGAATCATAAGATAGGTGAAGCTATTGACTTAGCCGTCCGAATCTCAAGGATGTAGGTAGCGTTCGGAAACAGTTTGACACTCGATTTTCTAATTCATAGATGATTCACAGGTGTCCGTCACCGAAATGGAGACTAATTCTTTCCTCTGAACACGATGTTATACTCTCGATTCAGCGGTTTGCATTTTGGGGGGGGGGGGAAGGTCTTCGTTGAAACGTTTGACTGTAGAGCAATTGGTAACGGTCTACAATCGTTAGACAGTCTGCATTAATATTCTAACCGTGAATTGAAGTGTCTATTGCTAATACCGTTCAGCGGATTTACTCTGGTAATACCTGGATTGACTCTCAGAATGACAGGAAACGTGAAGCTATTGACTTTACCGTTCGACTACCACAGAACATGGTAATGTCCTTGAACGGTTTGAACCTCGATCTTTTAATTCATACATGATACTAATGCACCTGTCACAGAAATGAGTAATAATTTCTATCTCTGAACACGATGTTATACTCTCCATACAGCGTGTTACATATTGGGGGTGTAAGGTCTTCGGAAAAACGCTTGACTTTATACTAATTGGCAATGCTGTCAACTGGTTTGGCGCTGGACCGTACTATTCAAAGTTTGAATTAAGGTTCTTTTGGCTATACTGTTCTGCGGATTTATACCTCGGAATACCTGGTTTTACTCCGGGAATGACGGGATAGGTGATGCTATTGGCTAAGCCGTTGGTCACTCGAAGGGGATGGTAACGTTGACCATCGATATTCTAATTCATAAATGAATTTAAGGTGCAGGCACTAAAATATATACTATTGTGTTTCTCTGAACACGACGTTATACTCCCCATAGGGCGGGTTAGCATCTCTGGCGGTAATGCTTTCGGTAGAATGTTTGACATTGCAGGAATTGGTAATGTTCTCATACGGTGTGACGGTCTATTTAAATAGTTTTATCCTCGAATTATGGTTCCTATTACCAATGTTGTACAGCGCATTTACATCCGAAATATCTCGTTTGCCTTTCGGAATCACAGAATGTATGAAGCTATGGACATACCTCTTCGAATCTCATAGAATGTGGTAAGTTTCTCGAACGGTTTGACCCTCGGTCAAATTGTTCATTGTGAAATTAAGGTCCCGTCACTAAAATGCTCGATAATTTGGTGCTCTGAGCACGAAGTTATACCCACGATACTACGGCCTATGGTCTCGGAAGGTAAGGTTTGCTATAAGGAGTAAGACTTTGTTCCAATTGGTACCGTTCTCAAACGATTTGAGTCTCCACTTTAATATCCGTGTGGTGAATTAATGTTTCTATTGCAAATACTGCTCAGCTGATTTACTCTCGGATTACCTGGTGTTACTCTCGGAATCACAGGATATGTGGTGTCTTTTACTTAGCCGTTCGTCTCTCACAGAAGGTGGCAACGTTCTCGAACGGTTTGATACCCGACCTTCTCAGTCATGCATGAAATAGAAGTGCTCGCCACTAAAATGTATACCAGTTCGTACCTCAAAACACGGTGTTATACTCCCGATACGGCGAGTTAGTTCTTCGGAGGGTATGGCATTCTGCAAGCAGTTTGACCCTTCACCTATATGTAATGTTCTACAACGGCTTGATGGCGTGCTTTAATATTCAAATGTTAATTAAAGTGTCTATTGCCCATACTGTTCTGCGGATTTGCTCACAGATTACCTAATTTGACTCTCAGAATCGCAGGATAGGTGATGCAGTCGTATTAGCTACTCTCACGATTGGTGGTTACGTCCGCGAAATGTTTGACCTTCGATATTCTAAGCCATACATGAATTAAAGGTGCTGTCACAATATTGTATACCAATGTGTTTCTCTAAACACGTCGCTATACTATCGTTTCCGCGGGTTATATTCATGGAAGGTAAGGAATGTGGGAAAAAGTGTAGCTATATACCAATTGATAATGATCGACGACAGTATGACTCTCTACTTTAATGTCTATGCCGTGGTATATGGTGTCCATTGCCTATATAATTCAGCGGATTTACTCCCGTAATAGCTTGTTTGACTTTCGGTATCACATGATGGGTGAAGCTATTGCCTTAGCTATGCAACTCTCAGTGAAGAAGGTATCGTTGTCGAACGTTGAAACTGTCGATCTTCTTATTCACACATCAAATTAAGATACCAGTCACTAAAATGTATACAAATTTGATTCTGCGAATACTACGTAATACTCTCGATATATCGGGTTACGTTATTGGAAAGGAACGCTTTCTGTAAGTAGTTTGAATCTACACCAATGGGCAATTTTCCATAACGACTTCACGGCCAGCTATAATACCCATACAGCTTATTAAGGTTTCCATTGACAGTACTCTTCAACGGATGTACTCCCAGATTATCCAGTTTGACTTTCAGATCCACAGGGTAGTTGATGCTATTGACGTAGCCGTTTGGCACTCATGAAAGGTGGTAACGGTCTCGAACGGTTTGACCCTCGATTTTCGAACCCATATATGATGTTAAGGTGCCCGCCACTAAAATGGATATTAATTTCTTTCTCTGAACACGTAGTTACCCTCTCGATGAAGCGGGCGAGGCTCGCGGAAGGTAAGGCCTTCGGCAAAACGTCTGACTTATACCTTCGATACAGTGTGTCAGATTCTCGGACGGTAAGGCTTTCGGTAAAACGCTTGACTTTGTAGCAACTGGTAACGATCTTAAACGAGATGACGATCCATTTTAAAATGCAAACCATGGACTACTGTGTCCGTTGCCAATATTGCTCAGCGGATTTACTATCGCAAAACCTGGATGGGCTCTGTGAATCGCAGGATATGTGAAGCTATTGACTTTGCAGGTCGTCTCTCACAGACGGTGGCAACGTCCTCGAGTGGTTTGACGCTCCACATTCTAATTCATACATAAAATAAATGCGACCGTCACAAATATGTGTACCATTGTCTTTTCCCGGGCACGAAGTGATACTATCGATGCAGCTGGTTTGGACCTCGGAGGGTAAGACCATCGGCAAAAAGTTTGAATATGTAGCAATAGGCAACATTGCACATCGGTTTGACCCCATTACTTAATATTTATACTGTCAATTGCCAATACAGTTCAGCGGATTCAATTCCGGAATGCCTGGTTTGACTCTCGGAATCACAGGATAGGTGAAGCTACTGAGTTAGCCGATCGTCGCACACAGAAGTTGGTAACGTTCTCGAACGGTTTGACTCCCGACCTTTTAATTCATACATGAAGTTAGGTGCCCGTCACTGAAATAAATACTAATTTCTGTCTCTGAACACGAACTTATACTCTCGATGGAGCAGGAGAGGTTCGTAGTAGGTAAAGCCGTTGACTTTATAGCAATTGGTAACGTTCTAGAACGGTTTCACTTCCTACAATAATATTCAAACCGTGAATTAATATGTCAATAGCCAACACTCTTCAGCAGATGTACTCCCGGCATACCTGGTTTGGTTCTCGGAATCTCAGGACAGGTGAAGCTAATCACTTGGACGCTCATCTCGCACAAAAGGTGGCAACGTTCTCGATCGGTTAGATCATAAACATTCTAATTCACACATGAATTTAAGGTGCCGTCACTAAAATGAGCTCTAATGTGTTTCACAGAACAAGAAGTTATACTTCCGGTACGGTGGGATAACTGTCCCAACAGTAAGACTTTCCATAAAATGTTAGACTCCATACCAATAGGTAACGCTCTACAGCGGTTTGTCGATCTACTTTAATATTCATACCGAGGATTAAGGTGTGTATTGTCAATAATGATCAGCGAATTTACTCCCGGAATACTTGGTTTTACACACGGAATCATAGGATAGTTGAAACTGTTGACCTAACCGTTCGACTCACTAGGAGTATGGTAAACTTCGCGAATGGCTTGGCGGCCGATCTTCATATTCATACATGAAATTATTGTGCCCCTGACTAGAATGTATATTAATTCGCTTCGCTAAGCACAAGGATATAATCCCGATACAGCGTGATAACTTCTCGGAAAATAGGGCCTACTGTAAAAAGTCTGACTACAGAGCAATAGGTAACGTTCTGGAACGCTTTGACTCCGTTCTTTAATATTCATACTGCAAAATTGCGTGTCTAATGGCAACACTGGGCTGCAGGATTAGACGCGGATTACTCGGTTTGACTCTTGGGATCACCGGATAGGCGAAGCTGTTAACATAGCCGTTCGACACATAAAGAAGGTGGCAATTATGTCGAAAGGCTTTATCCATGATTTTTCTATTCGCATATGTGAATAAGGTGCACGTCATTAAAATGTATACGAACATGTTTCTCTCATCACGAAATTATACACTCGATTCAGCGAGTGTGGTTCGCACAAGGTAAGGTATGCGGAAAGAGAAGGACATTATACAAATTGTTAATGTTCGCCGAGGGTTTGACTCTCTACATTAATATACATACCGCGGATTGATGTGTTTATTGGAAATACTGTTCAGCGCACTTACACGCGGAGTACGTGGGTTGAGACTTGAGACTGGAACGACTTGACACTCTACATTCAAATTCATACACGAAATTATGATGCATATCTCTAAAACGTATACTAATATGTTTCACTGAGCACGAAATTATACTCCCGATACGGTGGGTTAGTTTTTCGGAGGGCAAGGCATTCTGTATGAAGTTTCACACTGCACCAAGAGGTAATGATACTGCGGCTTCACGGCGTGCATTAATATTCAAACCGTGTATTGGGGTGTCAATTGCCAATACTGTACAGCGGATTACCTCCCGGTATACCTGATTTGGATAGGTGGAGCCATTGAATTAGTTCTGTGTCTCTCAAGGAGGGTGGTATCATTCTGGAACGATTTGACACTCTATCTTGTAATTCATACATAAACATATGATGTCCACGACTCAAATGTATACTGTTGTCTTTGACCGAACTCGAAGTTATACTTTCCACACGGCGGGCTATCAGCACAAAATATAAGACCTTCGGTAATAGGTTTGTCTCTATACCGATGAGTAACGTTCTGCAACGGATTGACGGTCTGCTTTGATATTAATACTGTGAATTAAAGTGTCCATTTCCAATACTCTTCAGCCGAATTGGGCCCGGAATTCCTGGTTTAACTCCCGGAATCATAGGGTAGGTGAAGCCAATAACTAAGGCGTTCGATTCTCAACTAATGTGGTAACGATCTCGATCGGCTTAACACTCGATCATCCAATACTTACATGATGTGAAGGCCACTGATACTAAGATGTTTACTAATTTGCTTCTCTGAACACGAAGTTGCATTCATGATAGAGCGGGTTAGCTTCACGATAGTAAGGGCTTCCTTGGAATGTTTGACTCTATAGCAATAAGGAACGTTCTAGCAATTGGCTTAGGCGTTTAACTCTCAAGGAAGTTTTTAAGGTTCTCCTATGGTTTGACTTTCGATTTTGTCATGCATTCATGATAGTAAAGTGCCCGTCTTATAAAATGTATACTCATTTGTTTCCGTGATTACTATGCATGGCCCTCCCTACAGCGGGTTGTACTAATCGGGAGGTAAGGTCTTCGGAAGAATGTTTGATTCCATACGAATAGGTAATGTTGTACAACGGTTTTAAGATCGACGTTAATATACGAATTGTGATTTGTGGTATTAATTACCAATGCTGTGCATCGGATAGACTCCCGGACTACCAGGTTTGACCCCCCGAATCACAGAATAGGTGAAGCTACTGACTTAGCCGTTCGACTCACAGAGAGGGTGGTAACGTTCGCATACGGTTTGACCCTCCACTTTAATATTCTACCGTGAATTATGGTGTCTATTGCTAATACAGTTCAGCGCATTTACTCCCGGAATACCTGGTTTGACTCTCGGAATCATTGGATAAGTGAAGCTACAGACTTAGCCGTTTGACCTTCAAAGATGGTGGCACACTCGATCTTCTGTTTTATACATGAAATTAAGGTGATCGTAACTAAAATGTATGCTAATTCGTTCTTTTGAACACGCTGCTGTACTGTCGACACAGCGGGCTAGGTTTTCGGAGGGTGAGGACTTCGGTGAAGCCATTGACTCTATACCAATTGGTGACGTTCTCCATCGGTTTGACGCGCGATCCTCTTTTTCGTACCTGAAATTAAGGAGACCGCCACTAGAATGTAAACTAATTTGTAACTCTGATCGCGAAGGTATGCTCTCGATGCAGTGGGTTAGTTTTTCGTAGGGTAAGGTCGTCGCTAAAACGTTTGACGTTATATCAATTGGTAACGCTCTCAAACAGTTTGACGCTCCATATTAGCATTCAAACTGCGAAATAAGGTGTCAACTCCCAATTCTGTTTAGAGGACTTGCTTCTCGGTTTTCCTGGGTTGACTCTCGGAATCAAGGGATAGGTGATGTTATTCACTTGACCGTTCCACTCTCAAAGGGGGCTGTAATGTTCATGATCAGTCTGTGTTCCGATATTCTAATGCATACACGAAATTATGGTGCCTGCCACTAAAATGTCTACTAATTTGCTTCTCGGAACACGAAGTAATGCCCTGTATGTAGCGGACTTGCTTCGCGGAAAGAATGGCCTACGGTAAAAAGTTAGACTGTATACGATTGGCAAAGGTTCTACAATGGCTTGACCTCCAGCTATAATGTTCGATCAATGAATGATGTACGGCAGATCGCGCAACACTACTGTTTGGTCTCCGTTAATACCTCAAGACATGATTTTGGACCGCATGCAATTCTTTCTCATTTTTATATTTATATACAAATACTGCAAATTACTGTTATGGTCATTAAAATTTTTTTCGAAATTGTTAGTTCTATAGTTCTATTGCCAGATAAGAAAATTGTATACCTGCATACAAGTGTCTTTGGAACTAGTTCAATGCACGTTTATGACATTATTTTGTTAAACTTATTGTTATTTTACACGATTGTCTGTATACGTACCAACGCTTCCGGAGCGACACGAATGGACTGGAGTTGCAGTTTCCTTCGGTATGTCGGAACAGCTCTGCTGGGTGGTCTTCGTCAATTTCATTAACTCTGATTTGCTTCCGTATGGATTTCATCCCAGTCTCCCATTTATACATACATCCTGCAACTGTCTCTTCGGATATCTTCTATTTCTTCCATAATTTTTAGTTTGTAATATGAAAAACTTGTATTTCTTAGTAAAGGTGCCCATGAAAATAGTTAGTGTACGGTTACAACATTATTTTGTTACATTTATGGTTATTGTACATGATTGTCTGAATACGTACCTACGCATCCAGAGCGACACGCCTGGATCGGGCAAGTAGTTGCGTACGGTGGATAGACGCGAGAATGCTACATGGTATTGGTTAACTTCTAGAGCTCTGATATTGTACTGCATGCACTCCTTCGCTGTTTCTTATTTATTTCGACATAATGACACATACTGCTATAATATTTTCGATTCCTTTCAAAATTTCACATGTTTAACATCAGAAATTTTATTTTATAGGAATAGTGTCCGTGGAAATAGGTGAGTGCACGTTTATGATAATATTTTGCTATACTTACTGCTATTACATACGTTTGCATGTATGCGCACCTACGCTTCTAGGAAGACACGGCTTTAGTGGCTTTGCAGTTGCGTACGGAAGTGCGGAGCGACACTACTGGATGGTCATCGATAATTTTTTTAACCTTGATATTGCGCAGTAAGAATTTTTTCCTAGTTTTTCATTTATTTGTACATACTCTAAGATACTGCTGTGATATTTTCACTTCTCCTAAAAAATGCAATTTCTGAAATAAAAAATTGGAGGGTTTGAATATAACCGGAAATATAACAGTAGATCACAGAATGTACTAATAAATAGTGAATATCGAAAGAATGCATTCGGCACAATATCAAGGATAGAGGAGTTAACGAAGATAATATCTTAGTGTCGGTCCGATTTGCCGAACGCAACTCCAAGGCCATAACAGTCGCGTCGCCCAGGAAGCGTATGTACGTATAAAGACAATTATGTAAAATAAAAATAAGTTTCATCATAATATTGGCATAAACGTACACTCGTCTAATTCCAAAGACACTTTCACTGATAAATACAATTTTTTAAACCAAAAATTGAAAATTTTGAAGAGATATCATAACAGTAAATTACAGTATGTAGATAAGAACAGAATACAGAGGAATAATGCACACAGTTCAATGTCAAGGTCAAAGTCATTATCAAAGACCATACAGCACTATAGCGCCGATATTCAGAGCGCAACTCCAAGAGAACTCCACACGTGTCGCTCCGGAAGTGTAGGTACGTACACGCAAAATCGTTTAAAATAACAACAAATATAGAAAACTGATGACATAAACGAACACTCAACTGATTCCGAAGACACTTTTCATAAAATGTACAATGATTGATATAAAAAATTGTGAATTTTGAAAATAACGAATGAATCGAAACAGTAACTTTATGTATGTACTAATAAGTTGAAAATAGTGAAAGAATGCAAGTGGTATAATAACAAGGTTAAAAAATGAACATAGGCCATAGAGCAGCGTCGCTCCGATCCAGTGAACACAACTACAAGATAAGTCCAGTCGTGTCGCTCCGGGAGAGTAGGTACATGTAGAAACATTCGCACAATGTAACAACAAATTATAGGGGGTATAGTCATAAACGTACACTCAAGTAATTCCAAAGGCGCTCCCAAAAAAAAAAAAAATACAATTTTTGAAATTAGTATATAAAAATTCAGACAAAGTCGATGAAATCACAGCAATATATTACAGTACGAAGAAATAAATTGCAAGATGGAAGGATCTGCAAATGGTACAAGTTCATGGTTAAAGAAATTAACATAGACCATCCATTAGCGTTGCTCCGATGTACCATACGCAACTAGAAGTCCACCACAGCACTGTCGCTCCGGAATCGTATGTATGAATACAGACAATCATATAAAATAACAACAAGCTCAACAAAGTATTGTCATAAGCTTAAACTCACCTAATTCCAAGAACGCTTTTACTAACAAATACAATTTTTTTAAAATAAAAATTGAAATTTCGAAATAAATCGTAAATATCAAGACATTAAATTACGCTGTGTGTTAATCAATGGAATGCTGGGATAAAATGCATACGGCACAAAGTCATGGTTAAGAGATTAACGAGGACCAGCCAATAGTGTCCTCCTGATCTGTTGAACGAAACTATAAGATCACGCCAACTGTGTTGCCCTAGATGCGCAGGTACGTGTACAGACCATCACATAAAATAGCAATATTATTAAAAAGAAAATATCGCAAACGTACACTCATCTAAATTCAATGGCACTTTTACTAAGAAATACAATTTCCTTTCATGAGAATTGAAAATTTCGAAGAAGAAACGAAAATATCAAAATAGTAAATTACAGTATCTATAAATAAATAGAGAACTTGGACGGAATGCATATGGTACAAAATCAAAGTTATGGAATTAACTGAAATCATACAGTAATGCCTCTACGAGCAGTCGTGTACAACTACAAGACCTCGACAGTCGTCTTGCTCCGGTACGAATACAGACAATAGTATAAAATAACAACAAGCTTGACAAAATATTGTAACAAACGTAAACTCAACCTATTCGAAAAGAACTTTTACAATGAAATACAATTCTCCAAAATATGAAGTGAGAATTTTGAAATGTATCGATAATATCGTAATATTAAATTACAGTATGTGGAAATAGATTGAAAACTGGGAAAAAATGCTTACGGTACAATATCAAGGCAATAGAAGTTTCCGACGACCATTGAGTAGTGTCGTTCCCGTCTACAGAACGCAACTACAAGAGGACTCCAGTCGTGTCGTGCCGGCAGCCAAGGTACATATGGAGATAATCATATAAAATAACAAGGAATACATCAAAATACTGTCACAAACGTATGATCAACTAATTCCAAAGGCACTTTTCATGTACGATACAATTTCTGGAATTGAAAATTTGAAATTTAATAATTTCAAAAATAAATATCGTAACAGTAAATTACAGTATGTACACATCAACAGAAAACAGAGAAGGAATGCAGACGGTACAATGTCAAGGTCAAAGAAATTAACAAAGACCTAACGGTACGTTGGCTCCGATCTAGCGAACACGACTACAAAGCCAATCCTGCCATGTCGCACCGGACGCGTAAGTAGGCATATAGACCATCATATAATGTATCAACAACCTTGACAGAAAATTGTCATATATGTACTCTCATCTATTTCCAAAGACACGTATACTAAGAATTACAAATCCCTAAACAAAAATTTATAATTCTGCCAAATCGTACGTACCATAACAGAGAATTACAGCATATAAAATTTAATACTTTACTATGAAAGAATTAATACCGTACAATGTTATGGTTAAAAATATATCCAATGGCCATACAGCAGTGACGAACCGATCTAATGAACGCTACTGCAAGACCACAGGAGCCGTGCCGCTCCGGAAAAGCAGATACGTATAGAGACAATCCTATAAAATACCCAAGAACTTAATAAATTATTGTCATAAGCGTACACACAAATAATTCTACAGACACTTTTATTAAGAAATAATATTTTTCTCAACCAGAAATCGAAAATTAAAAAAAAAAAAAATGAAGAATATCAAAACAGTACGTTACGGTATGTAGAAATAAATATAAACCTGCGAAAGAATATAAACGATACAATATAGGGTTTGAAGAAGATAACAAAGACCATATAGCAGCGTCGCGCTGATCATGTGAACGCAACTACAATATAAATCCAGCCGTGTCGTACACGAAGCGTATGTGCCTATAGAGACAAATCCTATATAATAAGAATCAATTAACCAAAATATTGTCATAAACAATCATTACACTAATTCGATGGCACTTGTCCTAAAAAATGCAATTGTTGAAACAAAGTTTGAAGTTTTGAAAAAAAATGAGAAATATCATTACTGTAAATTACAGTAGGTATAGGAAAATGGAAAACTGGGTAAAAGGACAACATAATCAAGTTTAAAGAAATATACGAGGGTCTTCCAGTATGCCGCGCCAATCTGCCTTTCGCAACTGCAAGAGTGCAAGACGACTCCAGTCGTGTCGCACAGGAAGCGTACAATCGTTTAAGGCAACAGTAAGTTTAACAGAATAATGTCATAAACTTACACTCAACTAATTCCAAATACACTTTTTCTGAGAAATACGTTTTCTGAAATTAAAAACTGGAAATTATGAGAAAAACCGAAAGTATCGTTACAGTCAATTGTAATATGTATAACATGATTGTGGACTGCGAAGAAATGCGTACGGTACAAAATGAAGGAGAAAGGAATTAACCATGACTATCTATAGTGCCGCTCTGATGTACCAAACGCAACTGCAAGACCACTCCTGTCGTGTCGCTCTGGAAGCGTAGATACGAATTACAGACATTTGTATAAACAGTAAGTGTGAGAAAATATTTCCATAAAAGTACAATGTACTAATTCCAATTGCACTTTTCCTAAAAACTATATTTTTTGATATTAAAAACTGGTAATTATGAGAAAAATCGAAAATAACGTAACTGTTAATTACAGTAATTAGAAATAAATGTATATCCCAGATGGAATGCTTGCAGTACAGTATTAAGGTTAATCAAATTAACGAAATCCATAATACAGTGTGGCTCCAATATACCGGTCGCAACTACAAGACCGCAACAGTCGAGATACTCCGGATGCGTATGAGCGAATACAGACAATCTTTTAAAGTGATAATAATTATAACAAAATAATGTCATCAACGTAAGCTCATCCAATTCAAAGGGAACTTAATCTTAACAATACATTCTTGGGAATTAAAAACTGGAAATTTTGAAAAAAATCGGAAATGGGATAAGCGGATGTTATAGTATGTATAAATAAATGGGAGACTGGGAACAATGCGTACCGGTCAGAATCAGGGCTAAAGATAATAACGAAGATCATCCAGTAATGTAGCTCCGATCTTCCGCACGCACCTACATGGCCACTCCAGTCGCATCACGCCGGAAGCGTAGGTACGTATACAGACAATCGTAAAAGAAAACAATATGTTTGACAAAATGAAGTCATCAATGTAATATCATAATTCCAACCGCACTTTTACTATGAAATACAATTTATGAAAATCAAAACATGAAATTTTGAATAAAATTGAAAATATCACAACAATAAATTACAGTATGCATAAATAAATGGAATGCTGGGAAAAATGCATACTGTACAATCTCAAGACTAATGAAATTAACCTAGACCATCCAGCAGTGCCGTTCAGATTTGCGGTACGCATCTAGAAGACTACTACAGTCGTGTTGTCCCGGAAGCATAGGTACCTATGCACACAATCGTATAAAATAACAATAAAATAAATAATCTAATGTCACAAACGCACACTGAACTAATTCCAATGTCACTTTTACTGAAAATTACAAATTTTTAGACTAAGGGTTAAAAGTTTTTTAAAAAATTGAAAATATCAATGCAATAAATAAGGGTCTGCATAAATAAATGGAAGACTGGGAAAAATGCACACGGTACTATATCAAGATTAAAGAAATTACCAAATACAAACCAGCAGTGCCGCTCCAATCTGCTCAACGCAACTACAATACGTCGTCAGTCGTCTCGCTCCGGCATCGTCGTTAGGTATACAAACAATGAGAAAATAACGTAAGATATCACAAACTATTATCATAATCGTACACATAACTAATTCCAAAGAGAGATTACCTATGAAATACAATTTTTTAAATTAAAATTGGAAATTATGGAAAAAGTCGAAAAATCATAACAGTAAATTGCAGTATGCAGAAGTAAATAGAAATTTGCGAAAGATTGCATGCGGTACAATATTGTGGTTAAAGAGGTTTACGAAGATCACGGGGTATGCCGCTTCGATCTGGCGTTCGCAACTACAAGACCACTTAAGCCGTGTCGCTACAGCACCGAAGGTACATATACAGACAACCGTATAAAATGACAAAAAGCTTAACAGGATACTGTCATAAGCATAAACTCAACAAATTCGAAAGGCGCGTATACCAAAGAATACAGGTCCTTGTATTTAAATTTATGAATTTTGAAAACAATTGAAAAAATTATAACAGTAAAATGCAGTATGTAGAAATGAATAGAAAATTTCAAAAGAATGCATGCAGCACAACCTTATGGATAAAGAAATAAACAAAGACCATCCAGTAGAGCCGTTTCGATCTGGCGTTCGCAACTGCAAGTCTTCGCCAGTGGTTTTGGCCCGGGAACGTAGGTTCGCATACAGGAAGTCATATAAAATAACAATATGTATCAAATAAATGACGTAAGCGTACACACAAGTAATTACAAAGACACCTTTATTAGGAAATAGAATTTCATATAATGAAAATTGAAAATTTGGAAGAAAATCGAAAATATTAGGACTGTAAATTGCAGAATGTATAAATAAAGTAAATATTGGGATCAAATGCATAGAAATAAACAGGAAATTGCGAAAGAATGGTTACGGCACTATATTGAGTATATTGAAATTAACAAACCCCATACAGTCGAGTAGCCCCGACATACCGAACGAAACTACAAGGTCACTCCATTCGTGTTGCTGCAGAAGCGTAGGTTTGTATTCAGACAATCATATTATACAACAGAAAATTAAAAAAAATATTTGCATAAATATAGACTTATCCAATTGATAAGGCACTTTTACTAAGAAGTAGACATTTTTAATTTAAAAATTGGAAATGATGAAAAAATCCAAAATAGCATAACCGTAATATACAGCATGTATATATAAATGGAAGACAGGGAAGAGATCCGTACGGTACAGTATTAAGATTGATGAAAGTAACGAAGCTCATAGTGTAGTGTCGCACCGATATACCGATCGCAACTACAAGACCACTCGTGTCATGCTGTATGCGGGGTAGGAATACAGAGAATCATATAAAGTAAGAAGAAGCATAAATCAATACTGTCATGAATGTAAACTCGACTAATTCCATACACACATTTCCTAAAAAATACAGTCTTTGAACTTAGAGACTGGAAGTTATGAAACAAATCGAAAATATCGTAAAAGTAAATTGCAGTATGTGTTAATAAATGGATGTCTGGGAAAAAATGCATACCGCATAAACTCCTGGTTATGAAATTAACTAGGACCATCTGGTAGTGTCGCTCGGATCTGTCGAACGCGAATACAAAATAAATCCTACCGTGTAGTATCGGTAGCGTAGGTACGTATGCAGACAATCATATACAATAACTATAAGTATAACAAAACAATGTAATAAACCGACACTCAACTCATTCAATAGCCATGTTTCCTCAATAATGCAATTTTTGTAATTAAAGCCTGGAAATTATGAAAAAGAAATCGAAAATATCATAACTATAAGTTAGAGTATGTCGAAGTGAATAGAAAACTGAGAAAGAGTTCTTACGGCACATTATTATGGTTAATCATATTAACAATGACCAATTATTGTCTCTCAGATCTACCGTACGCAACTAGAATAACACTCCAGTTGTGTCGTTGCTGCAGCGTATGTTCGTGTACAGACAATCGCATTTTACAGCAACAAATTCAACAAAATATAGGTATAAACGTACACTTAACCTATTCCAATCACACTTTTTCCAAAAAATATAACGCTTGAAATTAAATATTGGGAATTTTGGAAATGATCGAAAATAGAATAACAGTAAATTACAGTAAGTATAAATAAATTGGAAACTGGGAAAAATGCATACGGTACAAAATGAAGGTTAAAGACAATATCGTAGACCATCCAGCCGTGCCGCATCGTTCTGCCGTACGTTACTGCAAGACCTCGACAGTCGTGTCCCTCAAACAGCGTTGACATATATATAGACCATCGTATAAGGAAAGAATGAGTTTAACAGAATAGTGACATAAACGTACACTCATATAATGCCAAAGACACTGTTACTAAGAAACACAATCCTTTAAACTAAAAATTGAAAATATTGAAAAACATTGAATATATCATATTGGTAAATTACAGTTAATTAAACTACAAGGAAGACTGCAAACGTGTCTCTGCAGTATAACATCCAAGTTGTAGCAATTAACGAAGACCATACAGTAGCATCGCTCCGGTCTACCGAACACAACTACGAGGTCATACCAGACGTGTCGCACTGGAAGCGTCGGTATGTACACAGACAATCATATAAAATAACAATAAGTATAACAGAATAATGTCATAAACGAATACCCGATTAATTCCAAGGACACTATTATTGGGAAATACAATTTCTTAAAATTAAAATTGAAAATTACGAAAAAAAAATCGAAAATATCACAACAGTGAATTACAGTATGCGTAAGTAAATGGAAAACAGGAAAAGAACGTATACGGTACAAAATCAGGGTTAAATAAATTAACAAAGACCATCGAGTAGTGCCGCTCCGATCATGTGAACGCAACTACAGCATAATTCCAGCCGTGTCGTGCAGAAACCATAGGTGCGTATACAGAAAACCGTATAAAATAACAATATTTTCAACAGGATAATGTCATTAACGTACAATAAACTAATTTCAAAGGCACTTGTACTAAGAAATACAATTTTTGTACATAAATATTTCAAATTTCGAACAAGAACGAAGATATAAAAGCAGTAAATTGCAGTACCTATAAATAAATAGAAAACTGTGACAGAATGCATATGGTACAAAATCAAGGATAAGGAATTGACTGAAATCGTACAGTAATGCCGCTGCGAGCTGCAGTGTACATCTGCAAGACCTCGATATATCTTCATCTAACCTGTGATGGCATGAGTATAAGCAGGTATTCCGGCCGTAAATCCCATGAACGGTATTAGCAAAAAACACCATAATCCACGGATTGAATATTAAAGTAGGGTGTCAAGCCGTTTGAGAGCGATACCGATTTGTACAAAGTCAAACGTTTTCTGGAGGCATTTACTTCCGCAAATCTGAACGGCTACATCGAGACTATAACTTCGGGTTCTGAGAAGGAAATTATTATTAATTTCAGTGACGGGTATATTAACTTCATGTATGTATTAGAAGATCCAGTGTCAAACCGCGTGAGAACGTTGCCACCTTCTGTAAGAGGCTAGCGGCTACGTCAGTAGTTTCACGTATCCTGCGATTCCGAGAACCAAAGCAGGTACTACGGGAGCAAGTGGGCTGAACAATATTAGCAATAGGCACCTTAATTCGCGGTTTGAATATTAAAGTGGAGCGTAAGACCGGTTTGTGTCGGGCACCAAAACCTGATGTATAAATTATAAGATCGATTGTCAACCTGCTCTAGTACGTAGCCACCTTCTATGAGAGACGAGTATCTACGTCAATAACTTCACCTATGCTGCGATTTCGAGAGTCCGACAAGGTATTCCGAGAGTAAGTGCGCTGAACAGTTTTGGCAGGAGACACCTTAATTCACGGCTTGAATATTAAAATAGAACGTCAAACCGCTTGAAAGCGTTACCGATTTGAATAAAGTCAAACGATATACCGAAGGCCTTACCATCCGAGGACCTGACCCGCTGGGACGAGAGTATATCATCGTTTTCAGAGGAAGAAGTTAGTATCCGTTTCAATGACGGGCACCTTAACGTCGTATATGAATTAGAATATCGAGGGTCAAAACGTTACAGAACGGCACCTCCGACTTGGAGAATAAAGCGGCTGAGAGAATAGCTTCAACCATCCTGTCTTTTCGTCAGTCAAACCAGGTATTCCTGGCGAAAATGCCCTCTACATTATTGCCAAAAGACATCTTAATTCTCGGCATGAATAATAACGTCGAGAGCCAAACCGTAGGTGACCATTGCATGTTGGTAAAAGGACATTATTCTTACGGACTACCTTAACTTCCAAGAGCATAACCGGCTGCAGGAAGTGTCCTACTTTGCGCTGAGAGTAACAAATTAATATTCAATTTGGTGACGCGCAGTTTAATTTCATGTATGTATATGAATGTAGAGGGTCATACCGTTCCAGAGCTTTATCATGTTCTCTGAAATTTAACGGCTAAGGCAACAGTTTCTGGTATCCTGTGATTCCGAAAGTTAAAACAGGTATTCGAGGCGTAAATCTGCAGAACAGTATTGGCTATGGACATTATAAGTTACGGTGTGATATTAATGCAATTCGTCAAAACGATTGAGACCGATACCAGTTGCTACAAACACAAACATCTTACCGAAGGCCTTACAAACCGAGAATCTGACCCGCTGTTTCGATAGTATATCGTCGTGTTCATAAAAAGAAATTTGTATTCGGTTCAGAGACGGACACCTTATCCTCGTGTATGAATTTGAAGTTCGAGTGTCTAACCGATCGAGAACGTTGCCACCTCTTTTGAGAGTCGCATGGCTAAGGCCATAGCTTCACCGACCCTGCTATTCCGACAGTCAAACCCGGTATTCCGGGAGTAAATGTGCTGAACAGTATATCCAACGGACACATTAACTGGCGGTTTGAATATTGAAGTCACACGGTAAATCATTATAGAACAGTACCTACTTGCCTAGAGTCAAACTTTTTACCGAAGGCCTATCCTTCCGAGAACCTAACCCGCTCTTGCGAGTGTAGAGCATAATGTTCACGGAAGCAAGTTAGTAGGCACTATAGCAGACGCACACCTTATTTCCATGTGTGAAAAGCAAAACCGAGGGACAGACCGATCGAGAACGATACCACCTTCTTTGCCAGCCGCACAGCTACTACAATAACTTGACAGTTCCTGTGATTCCAAGTGTAAAACCAGGTGTTCCGAGAGTAAATCCACTGTACAGTATTGGCAATTGACACCTTAATTCACGGTTTCAATATTAAAATACAGCGTCAAGCATTTTGAGAACGATACAGATTGCTATATATTCCAACGCTTCACCGAAGACCTACCCTCCGTAAAATGAACCCCCTGTATCTAGAGTATAACCTCGTGTTCAGAGAGAGAAATTTGTGTTCATTTCAATGTCAGGCACCTTATTTTCAAGTATGATTTAGAGGATCGGGGCCAAACTCTTTGCGAACATTACACCCTTCTTTCAGGATCGAATGACAATGTCAACAGCTTCACATATTTTATGATACCGAGAGTCAAACAACGTATTCCAGTAGTAAATCGGCTGTAGAATATTGGCAAAGGACACCCTGTTCCACGATATAAATATTTAGCTAGAGAGTCAAACCATTGTAGAAGGTTACGAATTTGTATTGAGTCAGGCTTTTTACCAAAGACCTTACCTGCCGAGAAGCTAACCCGCATTATGGTGAGTGTAACTGCGTGTCCAGCGAAGCTAGTTAGTATCCATTTGATTGACAAGCAACTTAACTTCATGCATGAAATCTAAGATCGAGAGTGAAACCTTTCGAGAACGTTACCATCTTCTGTGAGAGACGAACGGCTGAGTCAACAACTTCACCTATCCAGTGGATCGGAAATTCAAACGAGGAATTCTGGTAGTATATCAGCTGACCAGTATGTACAAAGAACACCTTAATTCACGCGTTGGATACTGAAGTAGAGCGTTAAACCGTTTGAAAGCATTGCCAATTGTTCTAAAGTCAAATATTTTACCGATGTCCTTCCCTTCGGCGAATCAAACTCGCCGTTTCGAAGGTATATAGTTCGTGTCCAGAAAAAGAAATTAGTACGCATTTATGTGACGGGTACCGTAATTTCAGGTATGAGTTAGAAGGTCGTGTATCAAACCGTTCTAGAACGTTCCTGCAGAACAATACTGGAATCAGACATCGCTATGTCAGGTTATCAATGTTACGGAACAGTCTCAAACCATTGTAGATCGCAACCTACTGCTATACAGTCAACCCTTTTACAGAAGGCCTTACCTTGCAAGAGTCTATCCCGATGTATGTTGATTATAACTTCGGGATCAAGTAAGGAAATTAGTATATATTTTAGTGACGGCACCCTGAATTTCTTGTTGGAATAAGAAGATCTAGTGTCAAACCGATGGAGAGCGTTACCAGCTTCCTCGGGAGTAGAACGGCAGAGGCACGAGCATCACCTAGACGTGGTACCGACAGGCTAGCTTGGAATTCCAGGAGTAAATCCACTGAACAGTATTCGCAATATACCCATTAATTCACGGTATGAATATTAAAGTAGAGATTCAAACCGACGGAAAACATTACCAATTCGTTGAAAATCATTCTTTCTACACAATACGATACCATCCTAGAATACGGCCCGCTGTAGCGAGTGTCTAGCTTAGATTTCACGGAAAGAAATGTTTGGATATTACAAAAGACGGACACCTCAGTTTCACGTTTGAATAGCAAAATCGAGAGTCGAACTGTTCGAGAACGTTAGCATCGTTTTTGAGAGCCGTTCTGCTAAGCCAGCAGCTCCACCCACCCTGTTATTCCGGGAGACAGACCAGGTATTCTGCGTGTAAATCCGCAGTACTGTATTGGCCATAGATGCCTTAGTTTACGGTATAAATGGTAATATTGAGATTCGAACCATCGTAGAACGTTGCCTACTGGTATGGGGTCAAACCCATTACCGGATACTTTACCCTCCAAGACCCTATCCCGCGGCAGCAAGTGTCTTGCTTAGTGTTTGTGGAAACAAATTATTAGACACTTCAGCTGACGGGCACTTTTATTGCATGTATGACTAAGAAGATGGAGGGTCAAATCGATCGAGAACGATACCACACCTTATGACAGTCGCATGGCTAAGAGAATAGCGTCACGTTTTCTGTGATTTCGAGAGACAAGCCATGTAATCCGGGAGAAAATGCGATGAAATGTATTGGCAATGGGCACTTTAATTCGCGGTATGAATATTAAAGTAAAGAGACTAATCGCAATGTAACATTGCCAATTGGTTTGACGACAAACTTCTTACCGGACACCTTACTTTCCGCGAAACTAACCCGCTGAATCGAGGGTATAACATCGTGTTCGGCGAAGAAAATTGGTATACATTTTGATATCGGGAACCTTAATTTCATTGATGAATTGAAAGATCGAAAGTCAATCCCTTCGAGAAGATGACCACCCTCTTTGAAGGTCGAGCGGCGTAGTCAGTAGCTACAACTATCATGCGGTTCCGAGGGCCAGGCCAGGTATTCCGGATGTGAATCCACAGTACTGTATTAACAACGGACACGTTCATTCACGGTATGAATATTGCAGATGAGCGTCAAACCGATTGAGATCGTTACAAATCCGTATGTCGTCAAACGTTCTACCGAAGACCTTACCCGCCGAAGAAATGACCCCCTGCATCACAAGTAGAACTTCCTGATCGGAAAGACACATTAGTTCATTATAGTGACGGCATCTCAATTTCATGTATGAATTAGAATATCGAAGGTCAAGCTTTTCGTGATCGATACCACCCTCGGTTAGAACCGAACGGCTGAGTCAATAGCTTCACCTATCCCATGATTCCCCGTGACAGTTGAGCTATTCCGGGAGTAAATTATCTGAACAGTATTGGTAATAGACACCTTAACTCACAGTATCAATATTAGTCTACTGGTTCAAACCCAGGTAGAAAGTTAGTTATTGCTATAGAGTCACTCATTTCCCACAAAGCCTTTCCATCGACAAGCTAACCCGCTGTATCGGGAGTATTACTTATTGTTCAGGGAAGAACAATAGTGTACATTATAGAGATGGGCACCATAATTTCATGTATGAATTAGAAGATCGAGGGACAAACCGCTCGAGAACGTTGCCACCTACTGTGAGAGACGAACGGCTAAAGAAATAGCTCCACCATTCCAGCGATTCCGAGAGTCAATCCTGGTATCCCAGTAATAAATGCGATGTACAGCATGTGCAACAGACACCTCAGTTCACGGGCAGAATAATAAATAATTCGTTCGGTAACGTCACCACCATCTTTGATAAACGCGCGGTCAATTCAATCGCTTCACCTACACGACGATTCCAAGAGTCATCTGCGGTATTCCGGTAGTAAAGCCTGTGACATGCTATGCAATAGACATCTTATTTCACGGTATGAATATTAAAGTAGGGATTCAAACCGTCGGGGAGCATTACCAGTTCGAATAATGTCATTCTTTTCATGGAATACCTTTCAATCCGGGAATCTAACTCGCTGTGGCGAGTGTCAGGCTTAATGTTCACGGAAAAAAATTAGTAGACATGTTAGCAGACGGGCTCAACATATTATTGTCCAAATTACAAGACAGAGTGTCAAACCGATCGAGAACGTTGCCACCTTCTGTGAGAAACGAACGTCTAAGTCAATATCTTCACCTATCCTGTGATTCTGAGAGTCAAACGAGATATTCAGTGTGTGAATGCGCTGTGCAGAATTGGCAATACATATCATAATTCGCGGATTGACTACTATAATTTCGCGTCGCACTGTGTGAGAACGATACTAATTGCTATAAAGTCAAACGTTTTACCCAAGGCCGTACCTTACGCGAACATCACCCGCTTTATCGAGAGTATAACTTCGTGTTCTGAGTATCAAATTAATAAACATTTTAGTGGCGGGGACCTTAATTTCATTACGGACAAGAAGAAAAAGGGTCAAGCGGTTCGAGAAAGTTACCATCTATTTCAGAATCAAACGGATCAGTCAATAACTCCACCTATCCTGTGACTCCGAGAGAAAAACCAAGTGTTCCTGGAGTAAATGCGCTGAACAGTATTGTCAATAGACACCATAATTCACGGTTGAAAACTAATATAGAACGACAATCCGTTTGAGAACGATACCAATTAATATGAAGTCAAACGTTTTACCGAAAGCCTTACCCTCTGATTATATAACCGGCTGAATAGGGATTATTACATCGTGTCCATTGGAAGAAATTCGAGTCCATTTCAATGACGGGCACTTTAACTCGGTGTAAGAAGTAGAAGATCGGGTGTCAAACTGTTCGCGAACGTTGCCACCTTCTGCGAGAGGCGAACGGATAAGTTAATGGCTTCGCCTATCCCGCGATGCCGAGCTGGTGCCGCGGAAAGCCGACAGTAAGTACGCTGAAGAGTATAGGCTATGGACACCGTAGTTCACAGTTCGAATATTAAAGCAGGTCGTCATACCGTCGGTGAACATTACCAATTTGAGTAAAGTCATTCTCCTTACCGAATACTTTACATTCCGAGAAACTGACACGCTGGATCGAGTGAAAATCATCGTGTTCAGGTAGCAATTTAGTATGCATTTTTGTGACAGGCACCATAATTTCATGTATGAATTGGAAGATCGAAAGTCAATCCGAGAGAACACTGTCACCTTTTTTTCAGAGACGCACAACTGAGTCAATAGCTTCACGTAACCCGTGATTCAAAGAGTCGACCCAGGTATTCCTGGAGTTAATCCTCTGAACAGTGTTGGGATATACACTTTAGTTCGCCGGTCGAATATTAATGTAGAGCCTGAAACTGTAGTAGAACGTTACCTATTCGTATAGAGTCAAACATAATCCCGATGTCCTTACCTTCCGAGAAGCACAAGCCGCTGTATGGAATGCCATGCTTATTATTCACGGAAACAAACTAGTAGACATTTTAGCAGACGGTCACTTTATTTTCATTTATGAATTACAATGTTGAGGTTCACACCGTTGAGGGCGGTAACCACCTTCCTTGAGAGTCGTACGTCTGAGACAGTAGCTTCACCTATCTGTGATTCCGAGTGTCAAAGCAGTATTTCTGGAGGAAATGAACTGTGCAGTATTGACAATAGACGCCTTGACTCACGGAATGAATATGATATCAGCCAGTGAAACTGATGTACAGCTTTACCAATTAGTACAAAGTCATACGTTACGGTGAAGACTCTACACTCCGAAAGCCAAACCCACCGTATCGAGGGTATAACTTCGTGTTCAGAGGAACAAACTATTATACACTCTAGTGCCGCACACGTTAATCTCATGTATGATTTAGTACATCGAGTGCAATCTTCGGTGAGAGACGGACGGCCAACTCAATAACATCACCTATCCCGTAATACCGAGACACACCAGGAATTCCCAGAGTCTATCCGCAGTGGATTATTGGAAATAGGCACCTTAATTTACGGTATAAATAGTAATACAGAGATTCGAACCATCGTAGAACGTGATTCACGGTATAGGACCGATCTTTTTCTGGATACTTTACCCTCCGTCATCCTGTCCTGCTGTAGCGAGTGTCTAGCTGTGTGCTCACGGAAGCAAATGAGTAGACATTTCAGCAGACACCGCAGATTCACGTATGAATGGCAACGTCGAGAGTCAAACTGTTCGAGAACGTTAGCAACATTTTTGGGAGTCGCATTTCTAAATCAATAGCTACACCTACCATGTTATCCCGAGAGTCAGACCAGGAATTCCAAGCGTCTATCTGCTGCGTAGTATTGGCAATGGACACCCTAATTGATGATATTAATAGTAAAGTACAGAGTCATAGCATTGTAGGGCTTTACCTACTGGTATAGAGTTAAACTGTTTACAGAAGGCCTTACACACCGTGGACATAACACGCTATATCGAGAGTATAGCTTCGTGTTCCGAGAAACAAGTTGGTATACATTTTAGTGACGGGAACCATATTTCAATTCTTCAGTTAGTGGATAATCTGTTCGAGATCTTTACCACCTTCTTTGAGAGTCGAACTGCGAAGTCAATAGCTTCACGTATACTTTGATTCCTAGGATGAATCCAGGTATTCGGCGTGTTGATACGCAGTACAGTATTAGTAATAGTACCTCAATTTACGGTATAAATAGTGATATAGAAATTCAACCCAACATAGAACGTTACCTACTGGTACAGTTTCAAACATTATACCGGAAACCATACCCTCTGAGAACCTAACCCTCTGTAGCCACTGTCTTGAGAATGCTCGCGAAAACAAATGAGGTCAAATTTTAGCGGACGGGACGCCACATGTTTGTGCATAAATATCAGCATCGAGAGTCAAAGCGTCCGAGAACGAGACCACCATCCTTGAGTTTCGTGCGACTATGTCAATAACCTCACCGATCCTGCGATTCCGAGTGTCCAACCAGGAGCAAATACGAAGCCCTTGCATTCGAGAAGCTAACCCGCTGTATGGACAGTATTACTTCGTGTTTGGAGATGCGAATTAGTAAGCATTTTAGTCACGAACATCTTAATTTCATGTATGAACTGTAAGGATGGAGTGTGAATCCGTTCCGGAACGTTGCCACCTGCTTTGAGGATCGAACGGCTGAGTCAATAACTACACATATCCAGTGATTCTGAGATCCAAACGAGGAATTCCGGGAGTAAGTCCGCAGTACGGTATTAGCAATAGTATTTGCAATGTGCAGAGTCAAACTGATGTAGAAGGTTACCTATTGGTAGAGAGTCAAACTTTATACCAGGAGCATTACTTTCCGCGAACCTCGCCTCCTGTATCGAGAGTATCACTACGCGTTCAGGGCATCAAACTAGTATATATCCTAGTGTCGCGCACCTCAATTTCAGGTATGAATAAGAAGATAAAGGGTCCAAACTGTTCGAGAACGTTACCACCCTATTTGATATTCGAAAGGGTACGTCAATCAAAAATCAGCTTCACGCACACTGTGATTCGCAGAGGCACAACTGGTATTCCGGGAGTAAAGCAGCAGAACAGTATTAGCAATAGACAGATTAATTTACGGCACGAATATTAGTGTACCACGTGAAAACGTTATAAAACATTACTTACTGCTATATAATCGGACACTCTACCGAAGGCTTTATTTGCCGAGAAGCTAACCCGCTTTATCGAGAATATAGCTTCGTGCTCAGAGAAGTAAATTAGGAAAAATTATAGTGAAGTGCGCCTTAATATCATGTAATGATTAGAAGATCGAGTGTCAAACCGTTCGTACAGTTTTCGCAATAGTCACCTTGATTCACTGTATGTATATTAAAGTTGACCGCCAAACTGCTCGAGAACGTTACCAACTCGTATAAAGCCAAACGTTTTATCGATTAACTTATCTTCATATAACAAACCCCAAACTAGCGATTGACTACCTTAGTGTTCAAGAAGCAAATTAGTAGATATTTCTGCAGACGGATAACATAATTGCGTCTATAAATAGGAAGGTCAACAGTCAACCCGTTCGAGAACAATAGCATCTTCCATCAGAACCGAACGGCTAAGTCAATAGCGCGTCACCGATCCTGCGATTCCGAGAGTCAAACCAGGTAAGTAGAGTGTAAATCCGCTGAACAACATTTGCAGCAGGTACATTAATTGACGGTTTGAAAATTAAAATAGACCGTGAAACCGTTTGAGAGCGGTACCAATTGGTATAACGTCAAAAGTCTTGCAGAAGGCCCTACCTTCCGTGAAAATCACAGGCACCACCAAGAGTATAATTTCGTGTCCAGAGAAAGAAATTAGTCTCCATTTCAGTGACGCGCACTTTAATATCATTATGATTAAGAACATCAAGGGTCAAACCGTTCGAGAAAGTTACCACCCTCTTTGAGATTCAAACGGGTATGTCAATGGCTTCATACATTCTGTGATTCAGAGAGTCAAACAAGATATTCCGGGAGAAAATGCGCTCAGAGTGTTGGCAATAGACGCCTTAGTCCACTGCAAGAATCATAATGTAGAGAGGCAATCTGTTCGAGTATGTTTCCAATTGGTACACAGTATAACGTTTTACCGAAGACCGTAGTTTCTCCGAAAGTAACTCGCCGTTTCGTGAGTATATCTTCGTGTTCAGAGAAGAAATTCGTCTCAGTTTCAGTGACGGGCACCATAACTTCATGTACGCTTTAGAAGGTCGAGAGTCAATCCTTTCAGGGACGTTACCATCTTCTTTTAGAGACGATCGGCTATGACAATAGGTGCACCTATCATGTGATTCCGACTGTCAAACTAGCTATACCGGGAGCAAATCCCCTGAACAGTATTTGCAAGAAACACCTGAAATGACTGTATGAATATTAAAACACAGAATCAAACCGCTGGATAACGTTACCAATTTATATAACGTCATACTCCTCAGCAGATACCTTTCCTTCCGAGAACAGAACCCGCTGTACGGTGGGTATGACATCGGGATCAGGGAAACAAATTAGAAGACGTTTTAGAAGACGAACACCTTAACCTCAAGTATGAATTAGATGATCGCACATCAAACGGTTCCAGACCGATACCACATTCATTGAGAGTCGAATGGCGGAGCCAATAGCTTTACCTGTCCCGTGATTCGCGGATTCAAACCAGGTGTTCACGGAGTAAGTCCGCTGAACACTTTTGGCAATAAGCACCTTAATTCACGGTTTGAATATTAAAGTGTAGCGGCAAACCGTTTGAGAGCGATTCCATTTGGTATAAAGTAAAACGTTTTACCGAAGACCTTTCCATGTTGAAAGTTAACCAGCTGTATCGAGAGTATAACTTCGTGTTCAGAGAAGGGTGTTAATATTCATTTGAATGTCGGGCACCTTATCTTCATGTACGAATTAGAAAATCGATGGTGAATCCGTTCGAGAACGTTACTACCTTCTGCGAGAGACGAACTGATAAGTAAAAAGTTTCACCTATACTGTGACTCCGAGAGACAAATTAGGTGTTCCAAGGGTAAATCCGCTGAAAAGTGCACGCAATAGACACCTTAATATACGTTACAAATTTCAAGGTAGACAGACAAGCTATCGGAGGTTATAACCAATTCGCATAAAGTCATTCCCTTTACCAAATACCCTACCTGCCGAGAACCTCCTCCCGCTGTAGGGAGTGCCAACCTTAAAGTTGACGGAAACAAATTAGTGGATATTTTTGCAGACGGTCTCCTTATGTTGATGTATGAGTAGAAAAATCGGGAGTCAAGCATTTCGACAGCGATCCCTCTCTCTTTGTGGGTAGCACAGCTACGTTAATAGCGATCCCTATTCTATGCTACCGCGAGTCAAACTATGTATTGCGGGATTATATCCTTGAACGCTATTGGCAATAGACATTTTAATTCACGGCATGAATATGAGAATTGAGCGTCAAACCGTCGGCGAGCAATACGAATTGTGATAAACCCATTCTTTTTACACAATACTTTAACTTCCGAGAGGCCAACCCGCTGTAGCGATGGTCTTGCTTCGGTTTCACAAGAACAAATTAGTCGTCATTTGATCAGACGGACACTTTATTTTCATGTAGGTATAGCAAAATCGAGCGTCTAACTAATCGTGAACGGTACACCATCCTGGGCAGTCGGACGGCTAAGTGAATTGCCTCATATATCTTGCGATTCCGAGAGTCAAACCAGGTATTCTGGACAAAATGTGCTGTACAGTATCGGTATCAGTACCCTAATTCCTTGTATAAATATTTAACAACAGGGTCACACAATTGTACAACTTTAACTATTGGTATCGAGTGTACCTTTCCACCGAACGCATTACCTTCCTAGAAACTAACCCGCTGTATCGAAATTAGAACTTCCTGTTGAGAGAAGCAATTTGGATCACATATATGTGTCGAGCACCTTAATTTCGAGTATGAAATGGAAGATCTGGTGGCAGACTGATCCAGAACGTTACCACATTCTAAGAGTTGAACGGCTAAGTCAATAGCTTCACCCATCCTGCGATTCTGACAAGCCAACCAGATATTCCCAGAGTATATCCGCTGAAAAGTATTGGTCAGAGGCACCTTAATACAGTGTATAAATTTAAAGAACTGTATGAAACCGTTGAAGAACGTTACATATTTGTATGAAGATACGCTGTTGACCGATAGCCTCATCTTCCGAGAAGCTAACCCGCTGCTTCTAGAGTATAGCTTCGTGGTTAGAGAAACACATTCCTATAAACTTTAGTGACGGCGTCATATGTTTATGTATGAATTCGAATATCGATGGTCAAAGCGCGTGGGAGCTTTATCACTTTCCTTGACAGTCGCACAGCAACGCCAATAGCCTCACATATACTGTGGTTCCGAGATTAAAGGCAGGCACTCCGGGATTAAATCCGCCGAAAAAGTATTAGCAAGAGACATATGAATTCACTGTTCGAATATTAAAGTCGCAAGTCAGATCTTTGTAGAACGTTACCTATTCGTATGGCGTAATACTTTTTACAGAAGGCCATCAGTTCCGAGAAGCACAGCCCGCTGCAGCAAGTGTCTTGCTCAGTGTTCAAGGAAGCAAATTAGTAGCATTTACTCCAGAAATACATGGATTGACTCTTAGAATATTGGAATAAGTCTAGCTATGGACCTAGCCGTTCGTCTCCCACAGAAGGTGATAACGTTCTGCAACGCTTTGACTTTCGATGTTGATATTTACACACAAACATGTGGCGTTCGCCCTCTAAGGTGCCTACGAATATGTTTCCGTTCATATTAAGCAGGGCACTTGGTACAACGGGTTAGGTTCTCGGAAGGAATGGTATTAGGTGAAAGAAATGACTTTATGGGCATGTGTTATGTCCTCCGTCAGTTTGCCTCCTACATTAATACTCATAACATTAATTGAAGTGTCCATTGGCCAATTCCGTGCAGCGAAATTTACACCAGGGATACCTGGTTTGACGCTCGGAATCACAGGATACGTGAAGCCATTGACTTAACCGTTTGAATCTCAAGGAAGGTGGCAAAGTTCTCCTTCGATCTTCTAATTCATACGTGAAATTCAGCTGCCCGTCACTAAAATTAATGCTAATTTCTTTCTCCGAACACGAAGTTATAATAAAGATGCAGCCGTATATTCGTTTGGCGGGTATGGTCTTCGGCAATGCGTCTGACATTATAGCAATTGGTAACGTTCTCGAAAGGTTTGCCGCTCTGTTTTAATATGCAAACCGTGAATTAATGTCCTAATGCGAAAACTTTTCAGCGGACTTTCTCCCGGAGTACCAGGTTTGACTCTCCGAACCAGTGGATTTGTCGAAGCTGCTGACTGAGCTGTTCGAATACCATAGAAATTAGTAATGGCTTCGAACTGTTTTACACTCGATCTCCTAATACCTACATGACAATACGGGGCCCGTCGCAGACAAGAATACTTATTTCTTCCTCTGAACACGAAGTTACACTTCCGATGAAGCGTGTGAATTTCCCGGAAGGTAGGGCCTTCGGTAAAACGTTTGACTGTTTAGCAATTGGTAACGTTCTCAAACGGTATGTCGTTCTATTTTAATATTCAAACTGTGAATTTAGGTGTTCATTGCCAATACTGTTCAGCGGATTTACTAACGGAGTACCTGGCTTGACTTTCGGAATTTCAGGGTAGGTCAAGCTATTCACTTTGCCATTCGTCCCTTACAGAGTCTGGCAACGTTTTCTGATGGTTTGACTATCGATCTTCAAATTCATACATGAAGATATGATGCCCGACACTGAAATGTTGTCTTGGTTCTTTCTCTGTTCACAATGTTATACTATCGATACGGCGGGCTAGCTTATCAGAAGGTAGGGATATCGGTACAGTGCTTGATTCTATACTAACAGGTAACGTTCTACACCGGTTTGACGGTCTGCAATAGTGTTCAAACGTTTTATTAAGGTGTCTATTGCCAATACTGTTCTGCTGATTTACTCGAGCCATACCTGCTATGACTCTCGGAAGCACAGGATATGTGACGTTATTCACATTGCTGTGCGACGCACAGAGATGGTGTAAACTTTTCCGAAAGGTTTTACTCTCGATGGTGATATTTATATACTAAAATGTGGTTTCCGTCCACTAAAATGTCTACTAATTTGTTTCCGTGAGCATCAAGAGAGACACTCGCTATAGCGTTTTAGTTTCTCGGAAGGAAAGGTATTCGGTAAAAAGAATGACTTAGTACGAATTGGTATTGTTCGCCGATGGTTTGACACCTTATTTTAATATTCATAGAGTGAATTGTGGTATCTATTGCCAATACTGTTCAGCGGATTCACTCCTGTAGTACCTGGCTTAGAACTTGGAATCACCGGATGCGTGAAGCTATTGTCTTAGATGTTCGACCCTCACAGATGGCGGCAACGTCCTGGAGCGGTTTGGCCATGAATCTTCTGATTCCATATGAAGTTAAGATGCTCTTCAACAAAATTTACACTAATTCGACCCACTGAAAACGATGTTATACTCCCGATACAGCGGCTTTGTTTCTCAGCTGGTAGGGCACTCTGTATGCAGTTTGATCCCACACCTATAGGTAATGCTCTACGACGCCTTGACGGCATGGTTTAATATTCAAACAATGAATTGAGGGATCTATTGCCCATACTGTTGAGCGGATTTACTTCCGCTAAACCTGGATTGCCTCTGCGAATCACAGGATAAGTGTAGCTATTGACTTAGCTGTTCGTCTTTAACTGAAGGTGGTAACGTTCGTGAGGGCGTTGAATTTTGATATTCTAATTCTTAAATGAATTTAAGGTGCCGTCACTAAGTTGTATGCTATTTTGTTTCTCTAAACACGAAGCTATACTATCGATACGGATGGTTATCTTCTCGAACGGTGAGGCATTGTGTTAAATTTATTTTTACTTTATATCAATTGTTACGTTATCACACGGCGTATCGAACGATTTCAATATTCACTCCTTGAATTAAGATATCTATCGTCAATGCTGTACAGTGAATTTACTCCCGGAATATCTCGTTTGACTTTCTAAACAACAGGCTGTATGAAGCTACTGACAAAACCGTTTCAATCTCAAAGAACGTGGTACCTTTCTCGAATGGTTTCACACTAAATCTTCTTACTCATAATGAAATTAAGGTCCACGTCACTAGAATGTGTACTAATTTGATCCTCTGAACACGTAGTTATTCTCTCGATGAAGCGGGCGAGTTCCGCGTTAGTTACCGTCGTCGGTAAAACGTTTGTATATATCAATATTGGAAACGATCACAAACGGTTTCACGCTCTACTTTAATATACAAGCCGCTAGTTGAGGGGTCCATTACCTATACTGTGTAGCGAATGGACTCCCGGAATTCCTGGTTTGCCTCTCGGAATCACAGGATAGCTGCAACTTTTGGCCTAGGCGTTCGACTCTCAATCAAGTTGGTTAGGCTCTGGAATAGTTTGACGATATATCTTCTAATTCATACTATACTAATTTCTATCTCTGATCACGAATTAGTACTCTCGATGCAGCGGGACAGGTCCTCGGATGGTACGGCCTCCGGTAGGACGTTTGCCTTTATACCATCTGGTAACTTTATGTATCGGTCTCACGTTGCACTATAATATTCAAACCGCGAATGAAGGTATCCATGACGAATAGTGTACTGGAAATTGTCTCCCGTCATACCTGGTTAGCGTATCGGAATAGCAGGATAGGTGAATCTGTGCACTTAGCCGTTCGACTCTCAAAGAAGGTGGGATCGATCACGAACGGCGTGACACTCGATCTTCTAATTCATATTTGAAAATAAGGTATGCTTCTCCTATAATGTATACTGACTTGCATCCCTGCGCTCTAAGCCTGACACTCGCTACAACGTGATAAATTTTATGAAGGGAATGTTTTCGGTTATAAGAATGACTGGATACAAATTGGTAATGTTCTCCGACGGATTGACCTTCTACTTTAATATTTATAGCGTGAATTAGGGGGCCTATTTCCAATACTGTACAGCGGGTTGACTGCCGGAATACCTGATTTGACTCTCAGAATAACCGGATAAGTGTATCGATTGATTTAGCAGTAGTAGTCTCCAAGAATGTGATAATGTTCCGGAAAGTTTTGACCCTGGATTTTCTAATTCCGACATGAAATTAAGGTGCGAGTGTCTAATGTTCAGATGATCTTGCTTCCCTGAAAGCGAAGTTATACTTTCTATACAGTGGGTTAGGTCGTCGGCGGATAAGGCCTTCGGTAGGACGTTTGACTTTATACGAATTTGTAGAGTTCTGAATCGGTTTGATGCTCCACTGCAATGTTCACATCGTGAATTATGGCGTCCAATGCCAACACTATACGGCGGATATATTCCCGGTATACCTGGTTTGACAGTCAGAATCACAGGACAATTGGTGGAATTCACTTCGTTGCTCGACTCTCAATGAAGGCAATATCGTTCTAGATCGGATAAACTCTCGATATTGCTATTCATACATGATAACAGCATGTCCGCCTGTTAAAATGTAGACTTATTGCTACCACTGGACCAAATGTTATACTCCCGATACAGTGCGATAGGTTTTCGGAGGATAAGGCCTTCCGTAAATCGTATGACACTATACCAGTCGGTAACGCTATGAAGCGGATTAACGCTCTACCGTAATATTCAAACCGTGAACTAAGGTGTCCTTTGCCAATTCTGTATAGCAGATTTATTCGCGGAATGCCTGGTTTGACTCACGCTGTCACAGGATATGTGACGCTATTAACTTAGAAGTGCGTCTCTCAGAGAAGGTGGCAGCGATCTCGAACGGTTTGAACCTCGATATTCTAATTCATACATAAATTTAAGGTGACGACCCTAAATTGTATAATAACGTATTTCCGTAATCAGGAAGTTATACTCTCGAGACAGCGGATTACATTTTCGGAGGGAATGGTCTTCGGTAAAGCGTTAGACTTTATAGCAATTGGTAACGTTCCCAAACGGTTTGACATTCAATTTTATATTCACTCTGATAACTAATGTATCAATTGCTAATTCTCATCTGCTGCGTTACTGTCGGATTACCTGGTATGGCGCTCTGAATCATAGGATATATAGAGCTATTGATATATCCATTCGATTCTCAAAGATGGTGGCAACGTTATAGAACGGTTTTGAGGCTCGATCGTCAAACTCACACATGAACATATAATCCCCGTCACTCAAATGTATAATAATTTGTTTTTCTGAACACGAAGATATATCCTCGATACAGCGGGTGTGAATCTCGGAAGGTAAAGCCGTCGGTAAAATGTTTGACACTATACAAAGAGGTAACGTTCTACAAACGTTTGACGCTCTGCATTAATATGCATACCATAAAATAATGTGTTCATTGGTAATACTGCATTGTGGATTGCCTCCCGGAATCACTAGTTTGACTATTAGAATAACAGGATCGGTGATGGTATTGACTTAGCTATGCGACTCTCAAAAGAGGCGACAACTTTCTCGATCGGATTGACTCGCGATCTCCTCACTCATCCATGAAATTAAGATGCCCGTCACTAAACAGAATACAAATTATCTTCTATAAACAAGTAGATATACCATCGACACACCGGGTTCGGATCTCGGATGGTGAGGCCTTGCAAAAAAGTTTGACACTATAACAATATGTCATGATCTACAAAGGCTTGACGCTCTACTTTAATATTCATACCGTGAATGAACGTGACCATTGGAAATACTGCTCTGTAGATTGCCTTCCGGAATACCAAGTCTGGCCGTCGGAATCGCATGATCTCGCAGGGTAAGGTATTCGGTATAGCGTTTGACTTTATAGCAATTTGTTACATTCTTACACGGAGTGACGCTCTGTTTTAATATTCACTCCCCGTATTAAGGAACCCGTTTCCAATACTGTATAGCGCATTTATTCCCGAAATATCTCGATTGACTTTCGGCATAACAGCATAGGTTAAGCTATTAACTATGCTGATCGAATCTCAAAGTAGGTGGTGACTTTGTCGAAATGTTTGAACCTGGATATCGTAATTCATAGATGAAATTAAGGTGGCCGCCACTAAAATGTATAAAAATTTGCTTGTGTGACCTCGAAGTTATACTCTCGATACAGAGGGTTAACTATTTCAAGGTAACACGTTCTGTGTGAAGTTTCACTCTACGCAAATTGGTAACGTTATCAAACGGTTTAACGCTATATCTTAATATTCAAATCGTGATATAAAGTGTGCATTGCCAATGATCTTCTGCGAATTTACTCTCGGAATCCAAGGGTGCCCTAAGCTATTGACATTGCCGATCGACTCTCAAAGAATGTGGTAACGTTCTGGAACGTTTTGATCCTCGATCATCTATGTCATACACAAAATTATGGTGACAGTCGATAAAATGTACACTAATGTGTTTCTCTGAACAAGAAGATACACTCTCGATACGGCGGGTTATCTTCGTGGAAGATAAGGCATTCGGAAGGGAGTTTGTCGTTATCCCAATTGGTAACAGTCTCGAGCGGTTAGACTCTGCACTTTATTATTCATACCGTGAATTAAGGCGTCGATTGCCATTACTCTTCAGTGCATTTACATCCGGAAAATCTCGTTTCACTATCAGACTCACAGGAGACACGAAGATATTGACTTGCCCGTTCGAATCTCAAAGAATGTGACAACGTTCTAGAATGGTTTGACCCACGATCTCCTGATTCATGCATGAAATTAATGTACCCGTCACAGAATATGAAGACAAATTTCTTTCTCTGGACACGAAGTTATACTCTCGAAACGGCGGGTTAGGTTCTCCGAAGGTAGGCCATCGGTAGTGTGTTTGACTTCATTGCAATTGGCAATGATCTCAAACGGTTTGACGCTTTACATTACTATTCAAACCGTGAATTACGGTGCCTATTGGCAATACCCTTCACCGGATGTACTTCCCGAATGCCTGGTTTGACTATCGAAATAGCAGGACAGGTTAAGCTGTTGACGCAGCCTATCGTCTGTCACAGAAGTTCGCAACTTTCTCGAACGGTATGACCCTCGATCTTCTAATTCATATATGAAGTTGAGGTACCCGTCCTTGAAATGAATACTAATTTCCTCTTCTGAACACGAACTCGTTCTCTCGATGAAGCCAGTGTGATTCGTTGAAAGTAAGACCGTCGGTGAAACGTTTGGCTTTACACCAATATGTATCGCCCTCAAATGGGTTGACACTCTACTTTAATATTCAAACCGTTAATTACGGCGTCTATTTCCAATGCTGCTCAGGTAATTTACTCCCGGAATACCTGGCTTGACTGGCGGAATCACACGATAGATGAAGCTACTGACATAGCCGTTCGATTTTAAGGAATGTAGTAACGTTTTCGAAAGGAAAACACACGATCGTGTAAATCATACATGCAGTCAAACCAACGGTCAATATTATCAATCATGATAAGGTAACTCTTTTCAAGAAATACATTACTTTCCGAGGACCTACTCCGCTGCAGCGATTGTCTATCTTAGTTTTCTCGGTAACAAATGAGTAGACATTTCAGTAGACAGACACCTCAGCTTCACGTACGAATAGCAAAATTGAGTGTCAAGCTGTTCGTGATCGTTAGCAGCTAGTTTTAGATTCGTGCTGCTGAGTCAATAGCTTCACCGCCCCTATTATTCCGTACTGGCAATAGACACCTTAATTCACAGTATAAATGGTACAGAACAGAATGCAATCGTTGTAGAACTATACCTACTGGTATAGAGTCAAACCTTTGACAGATGGCCTTACCTTCCGTGAAGCTAAACCGGTGTATCGAGAGTGTAACTTCGTGTTCAGAGAAGCAGTTAGTATACGTTTTATGGCGGGAACCTTATTTTAATTTTTGAGTTAGTGAACAGAAGGACAAACCGGTCGAGAACGTTGCTACCTTCTGTGAGAGAGGAACAGATAAGTCGATAACTTCACAGACCCTGCGATTCCAAGTGTCAAACCAGGTATTCAGGCAGTTAATCCACTGAACAGTAATGGCAATAAGCGCCATGGTTCAAGCTACGAATATTAAAGCAGACAGTCATACTGTTGCAGAGCGTTACCTATTGCTATAAGGTCAATCGTTCTACCGAAGACAACACCTTCCGCCAAACTCACCCGCGTAATCTCGAGTATAACTTCGTGATTAGAAAAAGATATTAGACCTCATTGCTGTGTCGGGCACCTTAACTTCACGCATGAACAAGAAGTTCGATCATCAATCCTGTCTAGAACGCTACCGCCATCTGTGAGTGTCGTTCGGATAAGACAATAGATTCACCTACCCTGTTATTCAGAGAGTCAATCCAGCCATTGCGGGAGTACATCCACGGAATTGAATAGGCAATTAACACGGTTACTCACGGTATGAACATTGAAGACGAGATTCAATCAGTCGGAGATTATTCTCAATTGGTATAGAATCACTCTTTTTACCGAAAGCCTCTCCATCCGCGAACAAAACTCGCTTTGTCGAGATAATATTTACGTGACCAAGGATACAAATTAGTACGCATTTGAGAGGCGTACACCTTAATTTCGTGCACGAACTAGAAGAGCGACCGGCAAATCGTTCCACATCGTTCCAACCTGATTGGAGAGCAGAACTTCTAGATCAGTAGCTGCACCTATCCTGTCATTCCGAAGGTCAATCGAGGTATTCTCGGTGTGAATCCACTGCATACTAGTGGGAACGGACATCTTAATTCACGGTATGAATAGTAAGGTAGAGCGCCAAACCTCTGTATAACTTTACTTACTGGTTTAGAGTCAAACTTTATTCAGAAAGCCTTACCTAGCGCGAAACATACCCGCCGTATCGAGTGTATAACTTCGTCTTTAGAGGCACATATTAGTATATATTTTAGTGGTGGCACATTAGATTTATGTATGAATTATAAGGATGAGGGTCAAACCGTTCGAATACATTGCCATCTTCAGTGATGGTCGAACGACAAAGTCAATAGTTTCACGTTTTCGTGCGATTCCGAATGTCAGACCAGGAATTCCGGGTGTGAATCCGCTGATCAGTATTGGCAATAGGCACCTTAGCTGTCAGTTTGCATATTGAAGTAGAGCGTCAAATCGTTTGAGATCGTTACCAATTGGCATAAAGTCAATCGTTTTACTGAAGACCTTACACTTCGGAAGCATAACCCATTGTATCGAAATTATAATTTCGCGTTCAGAGAAACATATTATTATACATGATAGTATCGCGCACCTTAATTTCATGTATGGTTTACAAGATCGAGTGTCAAACTGTTCGCGTACGTTACCATCTTCACTGAGAGTCAAACTGTTAAGTCAGCGGCTTCACCTATCTTGTGATTCCGAGAGTTATGCCTGGTATTCCGATAATAAGTCCGCTGTAAGCTATTGGAAATAGATTTCTCAATACACGGTTTGAATAGTAAAGCAGGCCCTCAAGCAGTTGTTGAACATTATCTACTCGTTCTATACCAATAACTATCGTTCTGCAACGGTTTGACTCTGCACTGCAGTATAAATGCCGTGAAATTGGGTGTTTATTGCCAACACGGTACAGCGCATTTATTCCCGGAATACCTGGTTTGACTCTTAGGATCACAAGGTGGATGACGCTGCTTACTTAGCCGTTCGACTCTAAAAGATGGTGGTAACGTTCTACAACGGTTTGACTCTCGATATAGCTAGTCATCCATAAAACTAAGGTCTCCGTATGCTAAAATGTCTACTAATGTGTGCCCATGAACACTAAGCATGAGACTCTCTGCAACGGGTTAGGATTTAGGATGTTAAGGCTTTCGGTAAAGGTTTGACACTATATCAATGGGTAACGTTCTACAAAGGTTTGGCGTCATACTTTAATATTCGTACCGTGAACTAACGTGTCCGTCAGCTATAATTCACTGTGGATAGACTCCCGGAATACCTGGTCTGACCCTCGGAATCTCAGAACAGGTGTTGCAACTGATTGAGCCGTTCATCTCTCCAAGATGGTGGTAGCGTTCTCAAAGGGTTTGCCCTTCGACCTTCTAATTCATACATGAAATAAAGCTGCTCGTCACTGAAATGTATCCCTATTTGTATATCCGAACACGATGTAATACCTTTCACGTAGCGGGTATGATTCTCGGAAGGTAATGCCTTCCGTAAAATGTTTACTCTATACGAATTGGTAATGTTCTCCGACGGTTGGACTCTCTACTGTAGTATTCATACCGTGAATTAAAGTCCCTATTGCCAATGATCATCAGCGGGATTACTCCTGGAATGACTTCATTTACTCTCGGAATAACAGGGTAGGTGAAACTACTGACTTAGACTTTTGACTCTCAAAAGAAGTGGTGACATTCTGGATCAGTCTGCCTCCCGATGGTCTAAATCATTCATGAAATTCTGGTGCAAGTCAGTAAAATGGCTACGAATTTGCTTCTCAGAGCACGAAGTAATACCCTCTATATAGCGAGTTAGCATTTCGGAAGGAAAGGCCTACGGTAGAGAGATGGGGATCTATACGAATAGGTAAATTTCTACAACGGTTTGATCCCCTACTTAAATATTCGGACACTGAGTGATAGTATCTATTGTCAATACGTTTCAAGGGCTTTCTCCCGGATTACCTGACACGACTCTCAGAATCACAGGATATGTGAAGCTATTGCGCTATCTGTCGTACTCTCAAAGAGGTTGTGAACGCTCTCGAACGATTTGACCATCGATATCTTAATGCATACATGAGGAAAAGGTGCCCGACATTGAAATGTGGCTTAGTTTCTTTCTCTGTTTACAATTTTATAGTCTCGGTACGGCGGGATAGCATCTCCAAAGGTAGGGCTATCCGTAGAATATTTGAATCTATACCAATAGGTAACGTTCCACAGGAGATATACTCTGTACATAACTATTCAAACCGTGATTTAGGGTGTCCACTGCCAACAGTGTACAGCTTATTGACTCTCGGAATGCCTGGTCCGTCTTTCGGAATCACAGGATATGTGAAGCTATTGGCATAGCCGTTCGATTCTGAAAGTAAGTGGTAGCGTTCTCAAACGGTTTGACACTGGATTTTCGAAATCATACATGAAGTAAAGGGTGTCGTCAATAAAGTATATACTAATTCGCTTCCTTGAACACGAAGATATACTCTCGGCACAGCGGGATAGGTTCTCACAAGGTGTTGCTTTCGGTGATAAGTTTGAATGTAAAGCAATAGGTAGCGTTCTACAATGGTTTAACTCGGTTCTTTAATATTTATATTGTGAAATTGCTTGTCTAATTTCAATAATGAATGGCGGGATAAGTCGCAGGTTGCCTGGCCTCTGGCCTCTCTCTAGGAATCACAGGATAGGTAAAGCTATTGGCGTATCAGTGCGACCCTCAAGGGAGGTGGGAACATTCTAGAACAGTTTGACTTGCGCTCTTCTAATTCATACATGAGTTTAAGGTGCCGTCACTAAAAAGAATACTGATGTGTTTCTCTGAACACAAAGTTATACTCCCGATACGGCGGGTTAATTTCTCGGGCGGTAAGGTTTTCGGCTAAACGTTTGACATTATACCAATTGGTAACGCTCTCAAACAGTTTGACGCCATACTGTAATAATCTAACCTTGATTTAAGATATCCATTGCCAATTGTGTGCAACGGATTGACTCCTGGAATACCTGGTTTGACTATCGAAATAACAAAGTAGATGAAGCTACTGTCTCAGCTGTTCGAATCTCAATGAAGGTAGGATCGTGTTCGAAGAGTGTGGCTCTGGATTATTCTGTTCGTACAAGAAAATAAGATGTGCTTCTGCTATATTGACTACTATTTTGTTTCCGTGAGCACTATGCATGACACTTGCTGCAGCGGGTATGGTTCTTGGAAGGCAAGGAATCCCGTGAAGACTTGCCTTTATACCATTTGGGAATGTTCTACCACGGATTGACCTTCGGCCTTAATATTCATGTCGTGAATTAAGGTGCCGATTGCCAATACTGTCCAGCTGATTCACTCCCGGACTACCTGGTTAACCTCTTGGAATCACAGTGTACGTGATGCTATTGACTTAGCCGCTTGACTCTAAAAGAAGGTGGGAACGTTCTCGAACGGTTTGGCACTCGATCTTCTAAGCCATAAATGAAATTATTGTGTCCGTTACTAAGATGCATGCTAAGTAGCTTCCCTAAATACCAAGATTGGCTCACGATACAGCGGGATTGCTTCTCGGAACTTTAGGTTTTCAGTACAAAGTATGACGCCATACCTGTAGGTAACATTCTGCAACGGTATGACACTGTACTTTACTATTTATACTGTGGATTAGGGTGTCCATTGTCAATACTATGCTGCGGACAGACTCTCGGAGTTCCTTGTCTGACTCTCTGAATAACAGGGTAGGTGGAGCTATTGTCCTACCATTGCGACTCCCAAAAGAGATGCTAACGATCTTGAAGAGTTTGACTCTTGATTTTGGTATTCGTACGTAAAACTGAAGTGTCTGTCACCTGAAATATCTACCCATTTGTTTCTGAGAACACTAACCTAGACACTCGCTGCAGTGGGTTATGTTCTCGCAAGGTAAGGTATTCTATAAAAAGTATTCCTTTGTTTCAATTGATATTGATCTCCGCAGGTTTCATTCAGTGCCATAATATATATATATACCGTGAATTATGATGTGTATGGACAGTACACTACGGTGGATGTACTCCCGGAATACCTGGTTTGACTTTCGCAAGTACAGAATAGGTGAAGCTACTGACCTGGCCGTTCGACTCTCACAGAAGCAGTTGACTTAGTCGATCGAATCCCAAAGAGGGCCGTAACGTTCTCCATCGGTTTGACACTCGATCTTCCAATTCGTAGATGAAATTAACGAACCCGTCACTAAAATGTTTACTCATTTGTTTCTCTGAAAACGTAGCTATGCTCTCGATAAGGCTGGTTAGCGTCTCGGACGTTAAGGCATTCGGTAAACCGATTGACGTTATAGCATTTAGTAACGTTTTCACACAATGTGATGCTCTATTTTAATATTCACTCGCCGAATTATAACTAATGCGAATACTCAAGCGCGTATTTTCTCCCGGAATATCTGGTTTGACTCTCGGAATGGTAGAATACGAAAAACTCTTGACATAGCCGTTTGTCTCACACAGAAGGTAGTAATGTCCTCGAACGCTTTGACTGTCCATGTCGATATTTACACACAAACATGAGGTGTTCATCCGCTAAATTGTCTACGTATTTGTTTCCGTGCACATTAAGCAGAACAGTCGCTACAGCGGATTATGTTCCCGGAAGGTACGTTGTTCGGTAAAGGCAATGACTTTATGAGCATCGGTAATCTTCTCCGTCGGTTTGAAACTCTACAGTTTTATTGATACCGGGAATTAAGGTGGCAGTTGACAATAGACTTCAGCGGACTTACGCGCGTATTACCTTATTTATACTCTCGATATAAAGCGGTCGGCTTAGAAGGGGGAGGGATACATCAAAACGTTTCACATTATTCCAATTGGTAACGATCTCAAAGGGATTGGCTCTGTACTTTAATATTTATATCGTGAAATATTTTGTCTAATTCCAATACTCTTCAGCGGATTTACTCCCGGAATACCTGCTTGACTCTCGGAATCGCATGATTGGCAAATTATTTGACTTGGCCTTTCGTCTCTCACAGAACGTGGTAACGTTCCCGAACGGTTTGATACTCGATATTCTAATTCACACATAAAATAAAGGGTTCCGTCACTCACATGTATTGTAATTTTCTTTCGTGAACACGAAATTATACTCTCGATACACTGGGTTCGTTTCTGGGAGGGTAAAACTTTCAGTAAAATGTTTGACAATATACCAATAGGTATCGTTCCAAACAGCGTTGACGCACTACTGTAATATTCATACCATGAATTAAAGGGTTCATTGGAAATAATTCAGTGTGGATTGTCTCGCGGAATTCCACGTTTGACTGTTGGAATAACTGGATCGGTAAATCGGTACTGACTTAGCGGTTTCACTCTCAAGGAAGGTTGCATCCGTCTCGAACTAATTGACTGAGATTTTCTTGTTCATACATGAAATTGAGGTGCCCGTCAGCGAAATGAATACTAACTTGTTACTCTCGGCAGGAAGAAAGTCACTCCCTGCTGCCGGTTATATTCTTGGAAAGTAAGGTATTCTGTAAATAGAATGACTTTCTACCAACCTGTAATGGTCACTGACTGTTTGAGTATCTACCATAGTATTCATACCATGTGTTGAGGTGTGCTTTGGCAATACTGTTAGTCAGACTCACTCCTGGAATACCTGGTTTGACTGTCGGTATCACAGGATACGAGAAACTACAGACTTGATCGTACGATTCTCAAAGAAGGTGGTAACGTTCACGGACGGTTTGACACTGGATCATCCATTTTATATACAAAATTAGGATGCCCGTCATTAAAATTTGTACTAATTTGTGTCCATCATCACGAAGTTATAATGTCGATACAGCGGGAAATATTCCCAGAATGTTAGGTATTCCGTAAAAGGTTCATTTCTGTACCAGTAGGTTCTACAGCGGTATGACTCTGTACATTACTATTTATACTGTGAATTGAGGTCCCTATTGCCAATACTATACTACGGATATACTCTCGGAATTTCTGGACCGCCCCTCAGAATAACAAGATAGGTGAAGCTACTGACTTAGCAGCACTACTCTCAAAAAAGGTGCTAACGATCTCGAAGAGTTTGACTCCCGATTTTGCTATTCATACTTGAACCTTAGGTGCCCCACTGCTGAAATGTCTACACATTTCTTTCCGTGGACACAAAGCTAGAATCTCGCTACACCGGGTCTGGTTCCCGGAAGGTAAGGTATTGTGTGAAAAGTATTACTTTATTTTAATTGATAATATCTCCGGAGGCTTGACGCAGTACCTTAATATGTACACCGTAAATTATGGTATGTATAGCCAACACTTTTCAGCGGATGTACACCCGGAATAACTGATTTGACTCTCGCACACACAAGGTAGCTGATGATATTGTGCTAGCTTTTCGAATATCAAGGAATGTGGTCACGTTCTCGAGCAGTTTGACCCTTCATCATCTAATTCGTACATGAAATTATGGCGCCCGTAACAGGAATGAAGACTAATTTGCCCTCTGAACACAATGGTATAATCTCGACATAGCGGTATAGCTTCTTGTAGGGTAAGGACGTAGCTAAAAGTTTTGATTGTATACCAAAACGGAACGTTCTACAAAGGTTTGATTCGGGACTTCAATGGTTGTGCCAATAAATATGCTGTAAGGTGCAAATATTGTACAGCGGAATTACTCGTGGAATTCTTGCTCTGACTTTCGGAATCACATGACAGGTGATGGTAGACTTAGCCGTTCGACTCGCAACGAAGGTGGCAATGATCTCAAACGGTTTATCCCTCGATCTTCTATTTCATAGTAAAGTTAAGGAGTCCGTCACAAAAATGTTCACAAATTCCCTCCTCTGAACACGAAGTTATGCTTTCGGTTTGGCATGATACCGTCTCCGGCGGTTGCGCTATCGGTAAAATGATTGACTCTATGCCAATAGCTAGCACTCTACAACGGCTTGGCTGGCTGATTTTATATTCAAACCGTGAACTAAGGCTTCTATTGCCAATTCTGTTCTGTGTGTATACTCCAGAAATACGTGACATGACTATCGAAATCACAGACTTGTGGAGATATTGACTTATCCGGTCGACACTACTAGATGGTAGTAACTTTCTCGAACGTTCTGGCCATCGATCTTCGGATTCATACACGAACATAAGGGGCCCGTCACTGAAATGAAACCTAATTACATTCTGTGAACACGAACTTATACTCTCGATGATGCCGGTGATGTTCGCGGAATGTAAGGCCTTCGGTAAAACGCATGACCTTACACCAATTGGTAACGTTCGCAATCGGTTATACGCTCTAATGTAATATTCAAACCGCGAATTGAGGTGTCTACTGTCAATACTGCTCAGCGCATTTACTCCTGGAATACCTGGTTTGACTATCGGAATAACAGAATCGGTGACAGAACTCACTTAGCTGTGCGACACTCAAAGAAGGTGATAACGTTCTCGAACGGTTTGACTAGCGATCTCCTTATTCATCCACGACATTAAGGTTACCGACATCAAAATGAATAAAAATTTTCTTCCCTGAACACGAGGTTATACTGTCGATGTGGCGGGTTATATTCTTGGACGGTAGGGCCATCACTAAATCTTTTGAGATTATACCAATAGGTAATGTTCTACAATGGGATGGACTGCGTACCTTAATATTCATACCGTGAATTAGGATGTCCATTGCCAGTAATGCACAGTATTGCGACTGACGAAATGCTTGGTTCGTCCTTCAGACTCACAGGACAGTGAAACTGCTGACTTATCCGTTCGACGCGCAAAAAAAGGCGGTAACGTTCTCAAACTGTTTGACAATCGATCTGCGAATTAATTCATGAAATTAAGGTGCCCGTCTCTAAAATTTATAGTCATATGTTCCACTGAACTCCAGATTATATGCGCGATTCGTCGCGACAGAATGTTTCACGTCATTCCAATTGGTAACGCCCTAAAACGGATTGACGCAATGCTTTCGTATTCAGACCATGTATTACGGGGACTAATGCCAACACTATTCAGCGGATTTACTCTCGGAATACCTGGTTTTTTTCACGAAATCACTGGTTATGTGTAGCTATTGACATAGCCATTCATTTCTCAGGGATTGAGGTAACGTTTCCGAAAGGTTTGACCTTCGATAGTCTAATTCATACATGATATAACGGTGCCCGTCACTAAAATCTAGACTAATTTTCGTCCCTATACACGAAGTTGTACTGTCGATAAAGCGGGTTAGCTACTCGGATGGTAAGCCCTACGGTAAAGCCTTCGACACTAGCCCAATAGGTAACGTTCTACAAAGCTTAGACAGTATACATTATTATTCAATCCGTGAATTGTGGTATACACTGCCTATAGTTTACAGCGGATTGACTCCTGTAATACCTGCTTTGACTATCGGAATGACAGGATAGTTCAAGCTACTAACTTGCCCGTTCAACTATCAAAGAGGATGAGATCGTCCACGAACGGTTTGACGCCCGAGCTTCTTATTCATAATGAAATTTAGGTCCCGGTCATTAAAATGTTTACTAACTCGGTCCTCTGATCACGAAGTTATACTCTCGATGAAACAGCAAAGTTCGCGAAAGGTACGGCATTTGGTAAAACGTTTGATTTTAAAGTAATTGGAAACGTTTTTGACACACGGAGTGACGCTATATTTTAATATTCACTCCGTAAATTATGGTATCTATTGGCAATACCCTTCCGGAATGTTACCACCTTCTTTGAGAGTCGAACGGCTGAGTCAATAGCTTCACCTATAGTAGTGATTCCGAGAGGCAAACCAGGTATTCCTAATGTAAATCTGCAGAACACTGTTGGCATTAGTCACCTTAATTCACCGTATGAATATTAATGTACAGTGTTTAACCGTTGTCGAACGTTAAATAGTCGTATACTGTCAAACTTTTTACCGAAGGCCTTACGTCCGGATGACATATCCCGTTGTATCGAGAATGTAACTTCGTGTTCGGAAAGGCAAATTAGTATACATTATAGTGACATACACCTTAATTTTAGGTATGAATATGGCAATCGAGTGTAAAGCCTTTCAGCAACATTACCACCTTTTTTACGTGTCGCATAGCTAAAGCATTAATATCACGTATCCTGTGATTCCCAGAGCAACAAATGTTAGGGCGGGAGTTAATTCGCTGGACAATATTGGTAATCGACGCCTTAGTTCACGGTTTGAACATGAAAGCAGGCAGGCAAGCCAACGGTGAACATTACCAAACGTTATAAAGACACTTTTTACAGAATAACTCACATTCCGTGAACCTAACTATCTGTATCGAGAGTACAACTTCGTCATCAGAGAAGCAAACTATTACATACTTTAGGGACGAGCCCCTTAGTTGCATGTATAGTCTAATATATAATATATATATATATATATATATATATATATATATATATATATATATTAGTACACGGTTAGAATATTAAAATAGAGCGACTATCCGTTTGGGAACGTTACCAACTGATATAAAGGTATTCGTTTTACGGAGGATCTTACCTTCCGAGAAGTTAACCCCCTATGTCGAGAGCATGACTTCGTGGTCAGAGATGCAAATTAGTATACATTTTGATGAAGGGCACCTTAATCTCAAGTATGAAATTGAGGATGGAGTGTCAAACGGTTCGCGAACATTACCACCATCATTGGAAGGTGAGGTGGTGCGTCAATAGCAACACCTATCCTGTGATTCCCATAGTCAAGCCAGGTATTCCGGGAGAAAATCCGCTGTACAGTATTGGAATCATATACCATATATCACGGTATAAATATTTATCTCTAGAGTCAAACCATTGTAGAACGATACCAATTGGTATAGTGTCAAACTTTTTACGGAAGACCTTACCTTCAGAGAAGCAAACCCTCCGTATGGTGATTATAACTTAGTGTTCAGAGAAGCCAATTAGTATCCATTTCAATGACGGCCTCGTTAACGTTATGTATGAATTAGAAGATCGATGGTCACGCCTTTCGAAAAAGTTACCACCCACTTTGTGAGTCGAACGGATAACTCAATAGCTCCACCTATCCAGTGATTCAGAGAGACAAACGAGATATTCCGACAGTAAATCATCCAAACATAATTGGTTATAGACTCCCGAATTCACGGTTTGAATATGAAAATAGAGAGGCAAACCATTCGAGAACGTTACCAATTCATAGATAGCCAAACGCTTTACGGAATGCCTTACCATCCGGGGCACTAACCCGCCGTATCAAGAGTATATCTTCGTGTTCAGAGAGACACATTTATTTACAATTTAGTGACGGCTCCTTAAATTCACGTATGAATTAGAATTTCGTTAGGCAAATCGTTCGAGACCCTTACCACCTTCTGTGAGAGACGAATGGCTAAGTCAATAACATCACATATCCTATTATTCGGAGAGGCGAACCAGGTACACCGGGCGTAAATCTGCTGTTCAGTATGGTCATTAGGCACCCTATTTCAGGGTATAAATCTTAAAGTACACAGTCATACCGTTGTAGCACGATGCCTATTGGTATAGAGTCAAACTTTTCACACAAGGCATTACATTCGGGAAGCTAACCCGCTGTATGGAGAGTATAACTTCGAAGTCAGGAAAACAAATTATTATACATTTTATATACGACCACCTTAATTTCATATATGAATTAGAATATCGAGGATCAAACCGCTCGGGAACGTTACCAACTTCTTTGATTTTCGAGAAGATAAGTCAGTAGTTTCACAAATCCGGCGATACCGAAAATGAAACCAGGTGTTCCGGGGGGGGGGGGGGGAATCAGCTGAACATTATTGGCAATAGACACCTTAATTGGCGGTTTGAATATTAATTTATTAGAGTGTCAATCCGTTTCAGATCGTTTCCGATTGCTACCACCTACTATGACATTTGAAAACCTAAGGAATAGCGGCACATATCCTATGTTTCCGAGAGTCATACCAAGTAATCCTGGTGCAAATCCTCTGATCATTTCTCGTTTTGAATATTAAAGCAGACCGACAAACCATTGTAGAAAGTCACCTGTTTGTATAGTGTTAAACACTTTGCAGATAGGCTTAACTTCGGAGAAGCTAACCCGTAGCTTCGAAAGTATATCTTCGTGTTCAGAGGATCAAATTAGTTGACACTTTAGTGGCGGTGACCTTAATTTCATGCATGAATTGGAATGTTGAGGGTCAAACCGTTGGATAAACTGATCACCATATTTGAAATTCACACATCTATGTAAATAGCTGCAGCTGTCCTGGAATTCCGAGATGCAAATCAGGAATTAAAGAACTAAATACGCTGAAACAATTGGCAATATACACCTTAAATCACGGTGTGAATTTTAAATAAGAGCGTCAAAGCGTTCGTGAACGTTACCATTGGTATAAAATCATTCTTCCTACCGAATGCTTTATCTTCATAAAACTTTACCAGCTGTATCGAGTGCCATGCTTATTGCTACAGAAACAAATAAGGAGACATTATAGCATACGAGCAGCATTTTTTCATTTATGAATAGCAAAACCGGGAGTACAGCAGTTGGAGAACGATCCCACCTTCTTTGACAGCCGCACATCTATGTCAATACATTCACCTATCCTCAGATTGCTAGAATCAAATCTGGTATTCCGGGAGTAAACCCGATGAACAGTATTGGGTATAGGCACCGTAATTTACGATTTCAAGATTAATGTTGCGCGTCCAGCCGTTCAAGTGCGTGACCAACTTCCATAAAGTCAAAAGTTTATCGAAGGCCTTACCTTCAGCGAACCTCATTGGTATCATCGAGAGTATAAGTTCGTGTTCACAGAATGAAATTAGTATCAATTTCAGTGACGGGCACCTCAACTTCATGTACGTATTAGTAGATAGATGGTCAAGCCGTTCGAGAACGTAACCACGCTCTCTGAGAGACGAACGGAGATGACAATAGCTCCACCTATCCTGTGATTCCGTGAGTCAAACCAGGTAATCCGAGAGTAAATCCGCTGAAGTGTATCGGCAATAGACACCTTAGTTCTCAGTTTCAATATTAAAGTAGAGCGTCAAACCGTTCGAGATCGATACCAATTGGCATAAAGTCAAGCGTTTTACTGAAGACCTTGCACTCCGGAAGCCTAACCCGCTGTATCGAAATTATAATTGCGCGTTCAGAGGAACATATTACTATACATCATAGTGTTGCGTACCTTAATATCATGTATGATTTACAAGATCGAGTGTCAAACCGATCGCGTACGTTACCATCTTCCTTGAGAGTCGAACTGTTAAGCCAATAGCTTCACCTATCCTGTGATTCCGAGAGGCAAGCATGGTATTCCTGCAATAAGTCCGCTGAAAGCTATTGCCAATAGACACTTCATTACTCGGTTAGAATATTATAACAGGCCGGCAAGCAGGCCGTTGTAGAGCATCACCTACCCGTTCTATACCAATAACTATCGTTGAGCATTGGTTTAACTCTGCGCTGCAGTATACATACCATAAATTTGGGTGTCTAATGCCAATACTGTGCAGCGGACTTACTCCCGGAATACCCGGTTTGACACTCGGAATCACAAGATAGGTGCAGCTATTGACTTTGCCGTTCGAATTTCAAATAAGGTGGTATCGCTCTCGAACTGCATGACCCTCTGTCTTCTATTTCATACATGAAGTTGAGGTGACCGTGACTTAAGTCGATATTAATTTCTTTCTCTGATCCCGAAGTTACACTCTCGATGAAGTTGGTGAGGTTCGCGGAAGGTAATGCCATCGGTTAAACATTTGACTTTAATCCAATTCGAAACGTTCAACTGTGGCTCGACGATCAGCTTTAATATTCAAACCGTGAAATAAGGTGCCTATTGCGGGAACTGTCAGGGGATATACCTGGCATGACTGTCGGAAACACAGGATATGTGAATATATTCATTTAGCTGTTCGAAGGTCATAGAATGTGTTAACGGTCTCGAACAATTTGACACTCGATCTTCTAATTCACACATGTAACTTAGGTGCCTGTCACTGAAATGGAGACTAATTTCATTCTCTTGTCACGAATTTATACTGTCGATACGGCGGATTAGGTTCACAGTGGGTAAGGTCTTTGGTAATACGTTAGACTTTATACAATCTGGAATCGATCTCAAACTGTTTCACGCTCTACTTTGATATTCAAACAATGAACAAAGTTGTCTATTGCCAACACTGTTCAGCGGTCTTCCTCCTGGAATTCAAGGCTTGACTCTCGGAATCACGAATATATGTGAAGTTATTGACGCTGCCGTTCGAGTCTCGATGGAGCTGGAAACGTTCTCCAACGGTATGTCACTCGATCGTCTAATGCATAGATTATACAAAGAAACCCGCCACTAAATAATTACTAATTGGATTCTATGACCACGGAGTTATACCGACGATACTGCCAATTATATTCTTGGAAGGAAAGGCATCCGTGTACAATATTACGTTATTCCAATTAGTAGCATTCTCAATCGGAATGACGCTCTGCTTTAATATTAATACCGAGAATTATGGTGTCTATTGCCAATACTGTTAAGCGGATTTACTCCCGCAAAAGCTGTTTTGGCTTTTGTAACCACCAGATTAGTGTAGGTATTGAAGACAAGAGTATTCGTAGGCGTTCGTCACTGTATGAAGGTGGTAACGTTCTCGAAGTGTTTGACTTTCGACTTAAGTATTGAAACCGCCTACTTGTGGTGTTCACTACCAATAGTGTACAGCGGATTGACCATATGCACATCTGGTTTGCCTATCGGAATAGCAGGCAAGGTGATACTACTAACTTAGCCAATCGACCCTCCAAGAAGGTGGGATGGACCCCGAACGGTTTGACTGCTGATTTTTTAATCCATACATTAAAACAAGGCGTCAGTCTGCTAAAATGCATAGTAATTCGTTTCGCTGAACACAAGTCTATACGCACCATACAGCGGGTTATTTTCTCGAAAGGTAAGGTATCCGGTATGGAGTATGCTGTTATAGTAATTGAAAACGTTCTCCAGCGGTTTGACTCTGTGCATTAATACTTGTACCGTGATTAAATATGTCTACTGCCAATAGTATTCAGCGGATTTACTCCAGAAATACCAGGATTGTCTCTTGTAATCACAGGATATGTGAAGATATTGACTTAGCCGGTCGTCTCTCTCTTAGGGGGTGATGCTCTCGAACGCTTTGACACTCGGTGATGACAATTATTCACAAACATGTGGTGTTCGTTCCCTAAAATGACTTCAATCTGTTTCCGGGAACATTAAGCAGGACACTAGCTACAGCGAGGTAAGCTCTCGTAAGGTATGGTATTCGGTAAAAGGAATGACATTATGCTTATTGGCACGGTACAGCGCATTTACTACCGGAATACCAAGTTTGGCTCTCGGAATCATAGTATCGGTGAAGCTATTGACTTTGTGGTTAGCATTTCGAAGAAGGCGGTAACGTTCTCAAACGGCTTGACATTCGATCTTCTGTTTCATGCGGGAAGTTAAGGCGACCGCCACGAAAACGTATGCTAAATCGTTCCTCTGAACACGCTGCTATACTATCGGTACGGAGAACTTGGTTTCTGGTGGATAAGGTATTCGGAAATGCGTTTGACTCAATACCAGTTGTTTACGTTCTTCAACGGTTTGACAATCTGCTTTAACATTCATACCCTGAATTACTGTGCGTATTGCAAATATCATACAGCGGTTTTACTGCCGGAATACATGGTATGAATCTCGGAATCACAGGATAGGTGAAGCTATTGACTCAAACGTACGACTCTCAATGAAGGTAGGAACACTCCTGAACGGTTTGACCCTCATCCTTCTAATACATACATGAAAATAAACTGCCCGTCTGCTAAAATATCTACTGATTTGTTTACGTGAATAACAAGCATGGCACTCCCGACAGTGGGTTGTGCTTTTCGGAAGGTAAGGCCATCGGGATTATGTTTGACTCTATACGAATGGGTAACGTTCTGCTACGGTTTTACGTTCTACATTAATATTCAAACGGTGAACTAAGGTGTATTTGTCAACGCTGATCAGCGTATTCACTCCAGGAATAACTGGGTCGACTCTTTGAATCCCATGATACGTGAAGCTATTGACACGGTTGTGCGTATCTAAAATAAGGTGGCAGTTTTCTCGAACGGTTTTACTTTCGATCTTCAAATTCATACATGCGATTAAGGTGCCCCCACTGAATTGTATACTAATGTGTTGCCCTAAGCTCGAAGCTATACTCTCGATACGGAGGGTTAGATTCTCCGACGGAAAGGCATTCAATAAAGTGTTTGACTTTATAGCAATTTGAACGTTCTATCATGATGTGACGCTCTATTCTAATATTCAATCCGCGAATTACTGTATCTATTGCCAATATTGTACAGCGCATTTACTCCCGAAATATCACGATTGACTTTCTGAATCTCTGGATCAATGAAGCTATTGACATAGCCGTTTGAATCGCACAGAAGGTGGCAATGTCCTCGTACAGTTTGTTCTTCGACATTCAAATTCATACATGAATTTAAGGCGACGTCACTATATTGTGTTTCCCTAATGACCTTGCTATACTCTCAATACGTCGGGTTATCTTCTCGGATGGTGCGGCATTCGATAAAACGTTTGACTTTATAGGAATTAGTAACGTTTTGGCAATGTGTGACGCTCTATTTTAATATTCACTCCACGAAATAAGGTATCTTCTCCCAATACTCTTCAGCGTATTTATACTCAGATTACCTGGCTTGACTCTCGGAATCACAAGGGTAAGTGAAGCCATTGACACAACAGTTCGATCATTCTGGAAGGTGGTTACGTTCTCGAACGGTTTGACACTCGACCTTCTAATGCATAGATGAAATTATAGAGCCGGTTACGAATAGTAATAATAGGTTGTTCCCTTGAACACGAACATAGAATCTTGATACGGCAGGATAGGATATCGGAGGGTAATGTCTTCGGTAAAAACTTTGTCTCTGTACCAATAGGTAACATTCGAAAGGGTTTTGTCACTCTTCTTTAACATTCATACATTGAATGAACGTGTCGTTTGGTAATGCTGCACTGCGTACTCGCTACCGGAATACGTGGTCTGACCCTAGGAATCACATATATTGATTTAACAGTTGGACTCTCGATGAAGGTGGTAACGTTCTAGCACGGTTTCACTCATGATCATCTTATTCATACATGAAAATGAGGTGTCCGTCTGCCAAAATATCTACTCATTTGTTCCGCTGAACGCTAAGCATGCCAATCGCTACAGCGGGGTGGGTTCTCGGAAGCTAAGGCCTTCGGTAAACGGTTTGACTTTATACGAATAGGTATCTTTTTGCAGCGGTTTGACACTTTCCTCCAATACACAAACTGTGAACTAAGGTGTCTATTGCCAATACTGTTCAGTGGATTTAGTCCCGGAATACCTAGTCTGACTATAGCATCACAGGATAGGTGTAGCTACTGACTCAGCCGCCCGACTCTCAAGGCTGGTGGTAACGTTCGGGAACGCTTTGACCCTCGATCCAGTAATTCATACATGACTGAAAGGTGCACGACACTAAGATGTATAATACTTTGTCTCTCTGAAGGCGAAGTTATACACTGGATGCATCGGTTAAGCTTCTCGGATGCTTGTGCCTTCTGTAGAACGTTTGACTCTATACCAATAGGGAACGTTCAACAAGGGACAGACTGTGTACCCTAATTTTCAGACCGCGAATTAAGATGTTCATTGCCAATAATGTACAGTATTGTGACTCTCGGAATGCCTGGTTCGGCCTTCGGAATCACAGGATAGGTGAAACTGCTGGCTCATCCGTTCGACACGCAAAAAAAAATGCGGTAACGTTCTCAAACTGTTTGACAACCGATCTTCGAATTAATTCATGAAATGAACGTGCCCGTCTCTAAAATTGATAGTCATATGTTCCACTGAAATCCAGATTATATGCGTTATTCGTCGCGACAGTCGCTCGGAGGGTGCGGATTTCTGTAAAACGTTTGACTTCATTCCAAATGGTAACGCGCTACAACGGACTGACGCACTATTTTCGTATTCAGACCATGAATTAAGGTGATAGTGCCAACACTGCTAAGCTTATTTACTCACGGAATACGTGGCTTGTCTCCCGGAATCACAGGATAAGTGTAGCTATTGACTTAGCTGTTCGTGTCTCAGAGAATGAGGATAAGATTTAGATGTACGTCACTAAAATGAATACTAATTTGTTTCATTGCCTTGAAATTATTATCACGATGCAGCGAGATATATTCTCGGAAGGTAAGGCCTTCAGGAAAAAGAGTGGCGCTATACGAACTGATTATGGTCTCCGACAGTTTGACTCTCTACTCTGATACTGATACCGTGAATTATGGTGTAAATTGCCTATGAAATTCAGCGAATTTACTCCCGTAATGGCTAGTTTGGACTCTCGGAATCGCAGGATAAGTGAAGCAATTGCCATAGCTATGCGACTCACAATAAAGATGGTAACGATGTTCAACGGCGTAACTTTCGATCTCCTTGTTCACACATGAAGTTATGGTGCCCGTCACAGAAATGAATACAAGTCATTTTCTGCGATCACGATGTTATAATCTGGTCCTCGGTATAGCATTTGACTTTTTAGCAAATATCCTCAAACGGTTTGGCGCCATAATTTAATATTGAAACCGTGAATGAAGGTGCCTGTTGCCACTTCCTTGCAGCTCATTTACTCCCTTTATTTGACTATCGGATCATAGGATAGGAGAAGGTATTGAATTAGCCGTTCCATCCCCAACGAAGGTGGGACGGTCTCGAACGGTTTGACACTCGATCTTCTAATTCATATGTGAAGATAATGTGTGCTTCTGCTATAATGTCTACTCATTTGCATCCATGAGCCATAAACATGACATTCGCTACAGCGGGATATGTTCTGTGATGGTAATGTACTCGGTAAAATGAAGAACAATATAACTATTAGTAATGTTCTCCAATGGATTGGCACACTACTACAATATTCATACCGTGAATTAAGGTGTATTTGGCTAGTACATTTCAGCGGATTTACTCCCGGCATACCTGATTTGACTATCGGAATTACAAGATAGGTGCAGCTATAGACATAGTCGTTCGACTCCCAAAGAAGGTGGGAACTTACTCGAATGGCTTGACTACCCATTATTCTATTCCTTCATGAAAATAAGGTGTCCGTCTCTTTAAAATGACTACCAATTTGATTCCATCAGGTACTCAGCATGACACTCGCTACAACTGGTTAGATTTTTGGCAGGGAATGTATCCGGAAGAAAGTTTGACTTTATACGATTTGGTAATGTTCTCCGACGGATTGACCTTCCACTTTAATATTCAAACCGTGAATTAAGGTGTCTATTGCCAATAATGCACGGTGCATTTACTCCCGGATTGCCTGGAATGACTCTCAGATCGTACGATATGCGAAGCTAGTGTCATAGCTGCTCGAACATCACAGAAGGTGGTTACTGTCACGACCTGTTTTACACTCGACCTTCTAATTCATACACGAAATTTAGTCGCTGTCACTGAACTATATTCCAATGTGTTTCTCTTAACCCGACGTTATACTCTCGCTACGGCGGGATTGCTTGGCGCATGGTACGGCCATCGCTGAAAGGTTAGACACTATACCAATGGGTAAAGTTGTACAATGGTGTGACTCTCTGGTTTAAAATCTATAACGGGATGTATGAATTTTTATTCCGATACTGAATGACAGGTTTGACTCTCTGAATCACACGATAGGTGGAGCTATTGTCTTGTCCGATAGACTGGTAAAGAGAGTGGTAACGTTCTCGAGCAGATTGACACTAGATCTTTTAATTCAGGCATGAAATTAATGTTCACGTCACTAAAATGTATATTAATTTGCATGTCTGAGTACGTAGCCATACCCTTGGTAGAGCGGGATAGCATCTCGGGTGGTAAGGACTCCGGATAAAAGCTTTACACTACACCAACAGAAAATGTGCTAGAACGGTTTGACTGACTACTTTAATATTTATACCGTGAAATAGGGTGCCTAATGCTCACACTGAAACGCAGATCTTCTCGCGGAATACTTGGTTTGACTTTCGGAATCACAGGATATGTGTAGCTAGTGACTTAGCCGTTCGATCCTCAAAGAAGGAGGAAACGTACTCGTGCGGTTTGACACGCGGTCGTCTTGTTCATACATGAAATTGATGTGCGTGTGTGATAAAATTTATACTAATTTGTTTCTTTGTACACGCAGTCATGCCCACGATAGAGCGGATTATGTTTTCGGAAGGCAAGGTACCCGGTAAGGAGTATGTCGTTATATCAATTGGTAACGTTCTCAAAGGGCGTGACGCTCGACTTTGATATTCAAACTGCGAATTAATGTATCCATTGCCAATACTTTTCAGCGAATGTAATCCTGCGATACCAGATATTGCTCTCGGCATCTCACGATGGGGGATGCTATTGTCATACACGTGCGATTCCCTAAGAAGTTGGTAACTTTCTGGAACAGTTTTCCTCGCTATCCTCTCATTCGTACATGAAATTGATGATCCCGACACTACTAGAAATACTAATTTGTTTCGCTGAACACATAGCAACAGACTCCCTGCGGCCAGTTATGTTCCCGGAAGGTATGGTAATCTGTAAATGGAATGACTTTATACCTACCTATAATGTTCACCGACGGTTTGACTCTCTGCATTAATATTCATGCGGTGAATTAATGTTTCTATCGCCAATAAAGCGCAGCGGATTGACGCCTGGAATATCTGGATTGTCGCTTGGAATCAAAACTATGGGTGAAGCTGCTGACTCAGCCGATCGAATCTAAATGAAGGTGGTAACGATTTCGAATGGTTTGTCAAACGATCTTCTAATACGTACATGAAAATAAGGCGCCCGTCACTAATATGTATACTAATTTGTATTTTTGATCACGAATTTATACTGTCAAGACAGCGGATTAGGTTCACGGAGGCTAAGGTCTTAGGTAAAACGTTTGACTTTATACGAATAGGTATCGTTGTATAACGGTGGGACTATATGCCTAAATATTCATAGCATGAACTATCGTGTCCATTGCCAATACTGTACCGGGCATTCAGTCCCGGAGTACCTCGTTTTACTCTCAGAATCAGAGGAGCGGTGATGCTATTGACTTAACTGTTTCCCTCCCATATAAGGTGGTAACGATCTCGAACGGTTAGGCACTCGATCTTCTAATTCATGCAAGAAGTTAAGGTGCTCGTCACAAAAATGTACAGTAATTTGTATGACTCGGGGCATGACAGGATGTGTCAAGCTGTTGACTTAACTGTGCGACTCTTAAAGACGGTGGGCACGTTCACGATTGGTTTATTACCCGATTTCTTAATACATACATGAAATTGTGATGCCCATTACTAAAATGTATACCAATTTATTTCACTGAACACGAACTTATACCCTCGATATGGCGGGGTTGCTTCTCGGAAGGTAAGGCTTTCGCTAACAGGATTGTATCTGTACTAGTGGGTACCGGTATGCAACTGGTCGACGGCCTCCTTTAATATTCATACCCTGAATTATGGTGTCTATTGCGAATAAGCATCAGCGGACTTACCCCTAGGTACCAGATTTGTCTCTCGGAATTACTGGATAGATGAAGCAACTGACTGTGCCGTTTGTCTCTCAGATTAGGTGACAGCGTTCTAGAACGATTTGACCATCGATCCTTCCATTCATGCATGAACTTATAGTGCCCGTCATTGAAACGTGTACTAATTTGTATCTCTGATCATGAATTTATACTGTCGAGACATCGGATTTGGTTCCCGGTAGGTATGGTAATTGATGAAACGTTCGAATTTATTGCAACTGGTAACATTCACAAACGGTTTCACGCTTCACTATAATATTTAAACCATGCATTAAGGTGTTTGTTGCCAATAGTATACAGCGGACTTACTCCTGGAATTTCAGGCTTGACTCTCAGAATCACAAGACTGGTGAAGCATTGGACTCAGACGTTCGACACTCAAAGAAGGTGATAACGTTCCCGTACGGGTTTACCCTACATCTTCTAATTGATACATGAAGTTAATGTGCCCGTCACTGAAATGCAGTCTAATTTCCTTCTCTGAACAGGAGGTTATACACTCGATGGAGCGGGTTTGGTTCTTAGACGGTAGGGTCTTCGCTAAGACTTTAGACATTAAACAAATATGTAACGTTCTACAAGGGATAGACTATGTACCTTAATATTCATTCCGCGAATTAGGATATCCGTTACCAGTAGTGTTCAGTCTTGTAACTCCCGGAATGCCTGATTCGTCCTTCGGAATCATAGGACCGGTGAAACTGCTGACTTATTCGTTCGACTCTCAAAAACGGGCGATATCGTTCTCGAACTGTTTGACAATCGATCTTCGAATTCATACATGAAATAACGGGGCCCGTCACTAAAATGTAGACTAATCTTCTTCTCTATACTCGAAGTTGTACTGTCGATTCAACGGGTTAGCTTCCGGGATAGTAACTCCTTCGGTAAAGCTTTTGACATTAAACCAACAGGTATCGTTTTACAAAGCATAGATACTGTACCTTCGGAATAAAACCGTGAATTAATGTAAACACTGCATATATTGTACAATGGATTGACTTCCGTAATACCTGATTGGGCTCTCAGAATGACAGGATAGGTCAAGCTACTAACTTATCTGTTCGACTATCAAAAAAGATGGGATCGTTCGCGAATAGTTTCAATCTCGGTAATTCTGATCATACATGAAAATAAGGTGTGCTACTGCTATAATACCTACTAATTTGTTTGCGTGATTGATAACTAAGGCAGTGGCTACAACGAGTTAGGTTCTCTCAAACTAAGGTCTCCGGTAAAACGATAGCCGTTGTACCTATTGTTAACGCTCTCAAGCGGTTTGACTCACTACTTTAGTGTTCAAACGATGAAGTAAGATGTTTATTCCCAAAACTGATCAGCTGATTACCTCCCGGAATGCCTGGTTTGACTTTCGGATTCAAAGGATAGGAGAAGCTTTTAACTTAGCCGTTCGACTCCCACAGAAGGTAGTAACGTTCTCGAACCGTTAGACCCTCGATCTTCTAATTTATGAATGAAGCTAGGGTGCCCGTCGGTAAAGGAATACCAGTTCGTACCTCAGATCACGGTGTTATACTTCCGACACATCGAGTTAGTTTTTCTGTGGGCAAGGCATTCTGTAAGGAATTTGACCCTTCACCTGTATGTAATGTGCGGCAACGGCTTAACGGCCTGCTTTAATATTCAAACCGCGAATTAAGATGTCAATTCCAAATACACTTCAGCGGAATTACTCTCAGTTTTCCCGGGTTGCCTCTCAGAATCACAGGATAGCTGAAACCATTGACATAGGCCTTCTTCTCTCACAGAAGGTCGTAAGGTTCTCGAACGGCTTCACCCTCCATCTTGTAACTCGTGGATGTAAATAAGGTTGTAGTCACTGAAATGTATACTATTTCGTACCTCAGGACACGTAGCTATACTCTCGAAACGGCGGGTCAAATGCTTGGACGTCAAGGCAATCGGTAAAGAGTTTGTCTAGTTACTAAACGGTATCATTGAATCTTAACCCACGGTATGAATATTAAAGAACAGAGTCACACCGCTGGAGAACGTTACCAATTACTGTAACATCATACACCATACTGAACACCATACCATTCGAGATAATGACCCGCTGTATCGAGAGTGTACCTTCGTGTTCAGAGAAACACATTTGTATACATTTTAATGACGGCAGGTTAACTTAATGGATGCATTAGAAGATCGCCTCTCAAACCGTTCGAGGACGATACCACCATCTGTGAAAGACGAAGGGCTTATTCAATAGCTTCAGGTGTCCAGTGTTTCGGAGAGCCATAGCAGATATTCCGCTAGAAGGTCCGCTGCGCAGTGTTGGCAACAGAAACCTTATTTCACGGGTAGAATATTAATGCAGACCGACACACCATTGTAGATAGTTATCTACTGGTATAGAGTTGAACATTTTACAGATTGCCGAACCTTCAGCCAAACTAACCCTCCGCTTCGAAAGTATATCTTTGTGTTCAGAGAAGCTAATTATTAAACATTTTAGTGACCGGTACCTTAATTTCAATATGAATAAGAAGACCGAGTGTGAAACCTTTCGCGAAAATTGCGACCTTCTCTGAGATTCGACCGGGTAAGTCAATAGCTTCATATATCCTGTGATTCCGAAATTCAAACGTGATATCACGGGAGTAAGTGCGCTGTACTGTATTGGCGATTCGAAAACGTTAACACCATCCATGAGGGCCAAACTGCTACGTCAATAGCTTCAGCTATCATGTGAGTCTGAGAGTCAAACCAGATATTTCGGGAGTAAATTCGCTGAAAAGTATTGGCAATAGACACCATAAATCACGGTTTGAAATTCAAAATAGAGCGACACGCAGTTTGAGAACGTTACCATTTGCTTTTAATATCGAACGGCTTAGTCAACAGTTTCATCAATAGTAGCGTTTCCGATAGACAAACCAGGTATTCTGGGAGTAACTGCGCTGTACAGTAATGGGAATAGGCACCTCACTTCACGGTTGAATATTAAATCAGGCCGTCATGCCGTTTTAGAACATTAACAATTCGTGTAGTGTTAAATGTTTTACAGAATGCCTTACCCACCGAAAAATTGACCCGATGTATCCAGAGTATATCACCGCAGTCAGAGGTGCGAACTAGTATACGTGTTCGTGTCGGGCACCATAAATTCATGCACGAATTAGAAGATCGAGTGTCAAACATCTCAAGAACGTTGCCACCTGCAATGAAAGGCGAACGGCTAAGCCAGTAACTTCACCCATCCTGCGATTAGGAAAGACAATCCAGGTATTTCGGGAGTAAATTCGCTGAACAGTATTGGTAATAGATACCTTAGATCAGGGTTTGAAAATTGTAATAGAGCGTCGTACTGCCTGAGAGCGATATAAATTGCTTCAAACTCAAGCACTTTGCCGACAGCCATGCCCACCGTAAAGCTGACACTCTGTACCGAGCATATAACTCTGAGTTTTGAGAAACACATTAGCATACATTTTAGAGGCAGCAGTGAAAATTCATGCATGAATTGGTACATCGATGTTCAAACCGATCGAGAACGTAACCACTCTCTCCGAGAGCGGAACGATAAGTCAATAGCTCCACCTGTCTTTTGATTCCGAAAGTCGAAGCAAGAATTCCTAGAGTAAGTCCGCAGTTCATTATTGGCATCGTACACCATATATCATGGTATGAATGTTAATGTCCAGAGTCAAACCTTTGTAGGACGATACGTATTGATATGGAGTCAAACTTTAAAGTGAAGGCATTACCTTCCGAGAACCAAACCCGCTGTATCGTGGGTATCACTTCGCGTTCCGAGAAAGAAATACGCAGTCATTTTAGTGACAGGCACCTTAATTTCATGTAGAATTAGAAGATCGTGGGTAAAGGAGTTCGTGACCGTTACCTCCTTCTATTATATTCCAACAGCTACGCCAATAGCTCCGCATATCCTGTGATTCCGAGGGTCGAGTATTCCGGGAGCAAATCCGCTAAACTGTACTGGCACTAGACACCTTATTTCACGCTATGAATTTAAATCAGAGGGTCAATAATTTTGAGAACGTTTCCAATTGATATAAAGTCAAACGTCTCACTGACGACCTCTCCCACCGAAAGCCTAACCTATTGTATCGGATGTATAACATTGTGTTCAGAGGAACAAATTAATTTACATTTTATAGGCAGTCACCTTAATTTCATGTATTAATTAGCAGATCGAGGGTAAAACCTATCGATATCGTTAGCACCTTAGTTGAGAATCGAACGCCGCAGTTATTAGATAATCCTTTCCTGTGATTCCGAATGAAAAACCAGGCATTCCGAGAGTCCATAAACTGTACAGTATTAACAATGGACACCTTACCTCACAGTTTGAATATTAACGTACCCAGTGAAACGGTCGGAGAACATTACCAGTAGGTTTAAAGTCCTTTTTTCCAGAATAGCTTCACTTCCTAGAACGAAGCACGCTGTATAGCGGGTATATCTCCGTGTTGACGGAAACCAATTAGTCTACGTTTGAGTGCCGCGCAACGTAGTTTCATGTATGAATAGGGAGACAGAGTTTCAAACAGCTCGAGAATGTTTTCACCTTCTTTGCGGGCCTAACTGCTGAGTCAGCAGCTTCACCCGTCCTGTGATTCTGAGACTGAAGGCTGGTATTCCTGGAGAAGGTACGCTCAACAGTATTGGCAATAGTCACCTTCAATCATGGTATGAATTTTAGTATAGAAGGTCTATCATTCGGAGAACAATACGAATTGTTATAGAGTCACTATGTTTACCAAAACATTACCTTTCTAGAACCTAACCTCTATCAGCGAATGTCCTGCTTAGGGCTCGAGCAACAAATTAGTATACATTTTAGCTGGCGGACACATTGTTTTCATGTGTGAATAGAATAATCGATAGTCAAACTGTTCGAGAACGATAACAACTTTATTAAGAGTCGATAGGCGAAGGCAATAACTTATCCTATACTGTTATTCCGATAGTCAAACCAGGTAATCCGAGAGTAAATGCGCTGTACAGTATTGGCAATAGACATTTCAGTTCACGGTTTGAATATTAAAGTAGAGCGTGAATGCGTTTTAGAGCGTTGCCAATTTATATTAAATCAATTACTCTACCGAGAGCCATAGCTTCGGAGAAGCTGACCCGCCGTTTCGTGAGTATAACTTCGTGTTCACAAAAATAAATTAGTCATCAAGTCTGTGGCGGGCGCCCCAATTTAATGCATGAAATAGAAGATCGATGGCCAAACCGACCGAGAACGTTTCGACCCTCTTTCAGAGTCGAGCGACTAGGTCAATAGCTTCACCTATCTTGTTATTACGAGGGCCAAATCAGGTATTCCGGGAGAAAATCCGCAGTACAGTATTGCCAATAGACACCATAATATACGGTATAAATAGTCATATAGGGTTCCGAAACATCGTTGAACGGTACCTACAGGTATATGGTCAAACTTTATACCGGATACCATACCCCCCGGGAACCTATCCCGTTACAGCAACTGTTTTGCTAAGTGTTGAAGGAATCAAATTATAAGAATCATTCGCAGACGGACACTTTAATTGCATATGTCAATTGGAAGATGGAGGGTCAAGTCGTCCGAGGATGTTACCACCACTTTCGACGGGTCGCGTGGCTAAGGCAATAACTTCACCTTTCCTGTGATTTCGAGAGATAAACCTTGCACTCCCGGAGCAAATGCTCAGTACAGTATTGGCAACAGTCGCCTTAATTCACGGTATGAATTTTAAAGTAGAGTATCAAATTGACGGAGAATATTACAAATTGGTATAAAGGCCTTTTTTCCCAGAAGGCCTTCCTCCTGTAAACCTATCCCGCTGTATCGTGTGTATAATTTCGTGTGGGGTGGAGCATATTGGTATACATTTGAGTGACGGGCACCTTATTTACTTATACGAATAGAAAAATCATGAGCAACGCCTTTCGTGAACGATGCCAGATTGTTGAGTATCGAACGGCTGAGTTAACAGATTCACCTAACCTGTGATCCAAATAGTCAAACAAGGTAATCCGCGTCTAAACCTGCTGTGCAGTATTGGCATTAGGCACGCAATTTCGTGGTATAAATATTGAAGGACAGGGTCAATGCCTTGTAGAACGTTGCTTATTACTATATAGTTAGGCACTTTACCGAAGGCCTTCTTTTCCGAGAAGCTAACTCGTTGTAGCGAGATTATAGTTTCGTGCTCAGAGAAGCAAGTTAGTATCAGTTTTAGTGACGGGCAGATTAATTTCATGTATAAAGCGAAATATCGAGGATGAAATCGGTCGTGAACATTTCAAACTTCTTTGTGAATCGGCGGGATAAGTCAATAGCTTCACCTATCCTCTGATTCCGCAAGTCGAACCAGGGGTTACAGGAGTAAATGCGCTGAGTTGTATTGGCAATTCTCACCTTAATTCACGGTTTGAAGATTAATGTAGAGCGTTAAGCGGTTTGAGAATGTTACCAATTGGTATAAAGTTAAACGTTTTACGAAAGACCATACCCTCCAAAAACTCGCTATGTCGAGAGCATAACTTTGTGTTCAGAGAAAGATATTGGTATTCATTTCGGTGACGGGCACGTTAACTCGATGTATGGATAACAATGTCGATGGTAAACCCGTTCGAGAACGCTATCACCCTCTTTGAGAGCCGTACCGCTATGTCTATTACTTCACATATCGTGTGATACCCAGAGTCAAATCAGGCAATCCGGGAAAGAGGCCGCATAAGATTATTGGCAACTGACACCTTAATTCACGGTATAAATATTAATTTAGAGAGTCAATCCGATAGCGGGCATTAACAATGCCCATAAAGTCATCCCTTTTACCGAAAACCATACCGTCCGAGAACCTATCCCATTGTAGGGAGTGTCCTGCTTAATGTGCACGGAAACAAATTGGTAGACCTAGTAGCGTACGAACACCACATGTTTTTGTATAAATACCATGGTTGAGAGTTAAAGTGATCGTGAACGCTACCACCTCCTATGAGAGGCGAACTGCTAACACAATTGCTTATCTTATCCTGCGACTCGTAAACGCAATGCAGGTATTCCGGGAGTACATCCGCGGAACAGTGGTGGCAATTGACACTCTAGTTCGCGATGTAAATGTAAACGTACATAGACAAACCGTTGTTGAAAGTTACTCATTGGTATAGTGTCAAACATTTTACCGAGAGCCTGACCTTCAAAGAAACAAAAACGCTGTATTGAGAGTATACCTTCGTGCCCAGAGGAATAAATGAGTATAGAACATGGCGACAGGCACCTTAATTTTGTGTGTGAATTAGAAAGTCGAGCGTTAGACCGTTCGAGATCGATACCACTTTCTTTGAGAGTCAAACGTCTAAGTCTAAAGCTTAATTTATCCTATGGTTTCGAGCATCAAACCAGATATTCCGAAGCCCAATCCGCTGAAGATTATTGGAAATTGATATCGTAATTTGCGGCGGGAATATTAAAATAGGGCTACGCACCGTGTGAGAACGTTACTTATTCCTCCAAAGTCAAATGTTTTACCGATTCCGAGAGTCAATGCACGTATTCCTGGAGTAAATCCGCTGAACAGTATTGGGAATAGACACCATAGTTCACGGTTTGAATACTAAAATAGAGCGTCAGACCGTTTGAGGACGTTACCAATTGCTATAAAGTAAAACGTTTTACCGAAGACGCTACCTGCCGCGATTATCAAACGCCCCACCGAGAATATAACTTCGTGTTATAGATAGAAGATAGTATTCATTTCAGTGACGGGCACATTATCTTCATATAGGAATTAGAAGGTCGAGCGATAAACCGCTCGAGAACGTTGCCACTATGTGTTACAGACGGACGGATAAGTGAATAGCTTCACGTATCCAGAGAATCCGAGAGTGAAACTAGGTATTCCGGGAGTAAATCCGCTGTACAGTGTTGTCATTAGTCATGTTATATCACGTTATGAATACTAAAGTTTAGAGTCAAGCCGATGTAGAACGTAACCTATTGGTATAGAGTCAAACATCATGCTGAAGGCCTTACCTTCCGCAAAGCTCACCGGCTTTATCGAGAGAATAAGTTCGTGTTCAGGGAAAGAAGTTAGTATTGAATTCAGTAACGGGCATCTTAGATTAATTTATGAATTAGATGATCGATGGTGAAATCCTTCGGAAACGTTACCACACTCCTTGAGAGTCGGAAAGGTAAGTCAATAGCTTCACTTATCCTGCAATTCCGAGAGCCTAACCAGGTAATCAGAATGCAAATACGCTGAAGAGTATTGGCAGGTGGCACCACAATTTACGGATTGCATACTAAAGCAGGACGTCAAGCCGTTGCAGAGCATTACTTATTCGTCTACGGTTGGACTTCCTACAGAATGCCTTACCCTCCGAAAGACTGACCCGCTGTATCGAGAGTATAACAGCGGGTTCAGAGCTGCGAAATAGTATACATATTGGTGACGAGCCCCAAAATTTCATGCACATATTAGAAGATCGACGGTCCAATAGTTCGAGAAGGTTACCACCATCTGTGAGAGACAATCGAATAAGTCATTCGCTTCTCATATCCTGTGATTCGGAGAGTCAACCCTGGTACTTCGCGAGTAAGTACGCTGGACAGTATAGGCAAATAGACAACTAATTTCTCGGTTTCAATATTAAAGTAATGCGTCGAATCGTTTGAGAGTGTTATCAATTACTGTAAAGGGAAACGTTTTATCGAAGAGCATTGCTTCCGAGTTGTCCAACCCTCTCTAGGGAAGGCCTAGCTTAATGTTCATGGAAACATATAAGTTGACATTTTAGAGGTGCGCACCATAATTTCATGTCTGAATTAGAAGATCGACGGTGAAGTCTTTCGATATCGTTACCACCTTCATTTAGAGTCGAACGGCTTAGTCAACAGCTTCACCCATAGCTGTGATTCCAAGCGTCAGACCTGGTATTCAAGCAGTAAATCCGCAGGGCAGTATTGGCGATAGAAACATTAATCCATCGCATGAATATTAAAGTAGTAAAGATAGTAAATCCGTCGGTGAATATTACAGGTAGGTATAAAGTCATTCGTTTTACAGTGCACCTTACCTTCCGAGAACATAACTGGCAGCCGGCATTGTATTGCTTCGTGTTCAGTGAAACAAATTTGTATTCCTATTAGTGTCGGTACCATTGATTTCATGAATGAACGAGAGGTACGAGTGTAAAACCGTTCGAGATCGTTACCACCTTCTGTGAGAGACAAACGGCTATGCCAATAGCCTCATGTATCCTGTGATTCCGTGAGTCAAACCAGATTTTCAGGAAGTAAAGGCGCAGAACAGTATTGACAACGGACAACTTAATTCACGGTACGAGTATTAAACTACACAGTCAAACCGTTGTAGAACGTTACTTTCTGGTATCCAGTCTAACTTTCTACCGACGGCCATATCTACAGAACGGCTAACCCGCTGAATTGGGAGTATAACTATCTGGCCATAGAAACAAACTTGTATACTCATGAAGGACGGCCAACTTAATTTGACGTATGTATTTGAAAATGGAGGGTCAAACCGTACGGAACAGGATACCACCATCTTCGAGTGTCGAACGGCCGTGTCAATAGCTTCACCTATGCTGTGGTTCCGAGAGTCAAACAAGGTAATCCGGGAATATATACGCTGTACAGTATAGTATTAGATACCGTATTTCGTGATATAAATATTGAAGAGCAGAATCAAACCATTGTAGAACGTTACGGATTGATATATAGACAAACCGTTTACCGTTGGACTTACCTTCCGAGAATCTAACGCTCTGTATCGGCAGTATAACTTAGTGTACAGAGAGGAAAATTAGTTTACATTTGAGTGACGGGCCCTTTTGTTTCTTGTATGAATTAGAAAAGCGAGGGACAAACCGTTCGGGAATGTTACCACATTCTTTGAGAGACGAACGGCAAGTGTCAATAGCTTCAAATATGCTGTGATTCCGAGAGTCAAACCAGGTATTCCTCGACGAAATCTGCTGAACAGTATTGGTAATTGACACCTTCATTCACAGTGTGAATATCAAAATAGAGCGTCAAACCGATCGAGGATGGCACCACCTGTGAGAGACGAACTGCAAAAGTCAATAGTTTCAACTACCCTGTGTTTCCAAGAGTTAAACCAGGTATTCCTCGGCTAAATCTGCTAAACAGTATTGGTAATAGACACCTGCATTCACAGTTTGAATATCAAAATAGAGCGTCAAACCGTTTGTGAACGTTTCCACCCTCTTTTTAGCGACGGACGGCTAAGTCTATAGATTCACCTATCCTGTGATTCCCAGAGTCAAACCAGGTAATCCGTCAGTAAGTCCGTTGAAGTTTATTGGCAACTGACACATTAATTCACGGTATGGATACCTATGTAGGAAGTCAAACCGACCGAGAACATTACCAATCATCATAGTGTAATACCTTTTGCCGAATATCATACCTTCCGAGAACCTACACCGCTGTATCTAGTGTCCTTCCTAATGTGCACGGAATCAAATTCGATGATATTCTTGCAGTAGGACACCACATCAGCCAAAGCGTTGGAGAACGTTACCAGCATCATCAAGAGTCGAACGGCTGTGTCAATGGCTTCTCTTACACGTGTGATTACGATATACTAGGCTAGCCTGGTATTCTCGGAGTAATTCCGCCGATCAGTATTGCCAAGGGACAACTTATTTCACGGTTTGAATATTGAAGCAGAGATTCAATCGGTTGAAGAACATAACCAATTTGTATAACGTCATACTGTCTATCGCATACCTCTCCTGCCGGGAATATCTACCGCTGCATCGAGGGCACAACGTCGGGTTCATAGAAACAAATTAGTACTCATTTCAGTGGCGGACACCATAACTTCATTTATGAATTAGAAGACCGTGTGTGAAGCAGTGCGAGAACATAATCACCATCTTTGTTGGTCGAGCGGCTAAGACCATGGCTTCTTCCATCCTGTGATTCAGAGAGCGAGAGCATGTATTCCATGTGTAAATCCCCAGAATGGTATTGGCAATGGACGACTTAACTCACGGTTTGAATACTAGAGTCACAACCGTTGGAGAACGCATCCGATTGATATAAATTCAAACGTCCTACTGATGACCTCACCCACCGATATCCTAACCCGCCGTTCTGAGAGCATAACATCGTATTCAGAGGATCAAATTAATTGACGTTTTAGTTACGGTCCCCTTAATTTCATGTAGTAATTAGAAGATCAGTGTAGAACCGTTCAAAATCATTGCCGCGCTACTGGGGAATCGAATGCATTAGTTAATAGCCTCCTTTGCCCTGTGATTCCGAATGACAAACAAGGCACAGCGAGATTCAATAAGCTGTACACAATTGGCAATAGATACCTTAATACACGGTTTGAATATCGAAATAGATCCTGAAACCGTTTGAGAACCTTACCAATTGGTATAAAGTCAAACCATTTAAGGAAGGCCTTACCCTCACAGAAACTAAACCCACCGCATCGCGAGTATAACTTTCTGTTTAAAGAATCACATTAGCATATATTTTAGTGACGGTCACCTTAATTTCATGTATGAAACACAGGAACGAGTGTGAGGACGTTACCACCATCTTTGAACGCCAAACGGCTACGTCAATAGCTTCACATATCCTATGATTCCGAGAGTCAAACCAGGTATTCGTGAAGTAAATGCGCTGCACAGTATCGGCATTAAAAACCCTGCTTCCCGGTATAAATATTAATGTACAGAGTCACACAGTTGTTCAACGTTAATTATAGGTACAGAGTCAAACATTCTACCGGATGAAACAGCTTCCGAGAAGCTGACCCGCTGTATCTAGATTATAACCTAGTGTTGAGAGGAGCGAAATAGTATGCATCTTGCTGACGCCACCTTATCTTCATGTATGAATTAGAAGATCGATTGTGAATCCGTACGCGAATGTAACCATCCTCCTTGAGTGTCGAACAGCTAAGCCAATAGCTTCACCCATCCCGTGATTACCGGAGTAAAACCAGGTATTCCGAAGTAAAAATCCGCTCAACAGTATTGCCAATAGATACCTTAATTCGCTCTTTGAATCGTAAAGTCCAGCGTCAAAGCAGTTGACAGCATTTCCCAATTGGTATAAAGTCAAACATTTTGCAATGGCCTTACCATCGGGGAAGCAAACTCGCCGTTTCGTGAGTTTAACATCGTGTTCAGAGAAAATAATTGGTATTCATTTCTGTGACAGGTGCCTTAATTTCATGTATAAATCAAACGATCGAGGGTCAACCCATTCGCGGACGTTACCACTTACTGTGACCGTCGAACGGCTAATTCAATAGCTTCATGCTTCCAGTGATTCGGAGAATCAATCCTGGTACTACAGGAGTAAATCCGTTGAACAGTATTAGCAATAGACACTTTAATTCACGGATTGAACATTAATGCAGACCGTCTAAACATTGTAGGACCGTACCAATTGCTATATAGTCAAACGTATTACTGAAAACCATATTCCTCGAAAAAGTAAACCGCCGTATCGAGAGTAAATCTACGTGTCCGAGGAAAAAATTCGTCTCCATTCCAATGACGGACACTTGTGAATCATCTATGAATTAGCAGATCGAGTGTTGAACGGTTCCAGAACGATACCACATTCTGTGAGACACGAGCGGCTATGTCAATAACTTCACGTATCCTGCGATTCCAAAAGTCAAACAAAGTAATCCTTGAGTATATCCGCTTAACGCTTTTGCCAATGAACTCGCTATCACATGCTATGATATGAAGTAGAGAGTCAGGCCGTAGGATAGGATTACCAATTGTTATAAAGTCATTTATTTGACCCAATACATTTCCATCCGAGAACCCAGCCCGCTACAGCGATTGTCGAGCGTAATTTTCACAGGAACAAATGAGTAGACATTTCAACAGGCGGGCACCATATCTTCGTGTATGAGAAGAAAAATACATGACAAGTACATGAATGACATGAATGACAATACAAGAAAGATACAATGACAGTCAAACCGTTCGAGAACGATACCACACACTTTGAGGGTCCAACGGCTGCATCAATAGCTTCACCTATATTTGTGAATCTGAGATTCAAGCCTAGTATTCCAGGAGTAAATCCGCCAAATAGTATTGACAAGAGATACCTTAGTTCACGGTTTGAATGGTAAAGAAGAGCGTCTAAATGTTTGAAAGAATTGCCTATCGGTATAAATTCAAACACATTACAGATGCCCTTACCTACGGTGAAACAGACTCGCCGTTACGAGAGTATAACATCTCTTTCAGCAGTACGAACTCGTATACAATTTATAGACGAGCACCTTAATTTCATGCACGAATTAGAAGATCGAGTGTCCAGTCGTTCGAGAACGTTACCACCTTCGTTGGGAGTCGAACGGCTAAGTCAATAGCTTCACCCATCATGCGATTCCGAGAGTGAAACCTGATAATCCTGGAGTAAATCCGCTGAACAGTATGGGCAATAGATACTATTATTCCGCCTTCGAATATTAAATTAGGGCGTCAAGCCGTTGTAGAAATTGACCTATTCGTATAGATTCTAACTGTAGACCGTAGGCCTGACCTTCCGAGAACCCAGCAAGCTATATTGAGTGTAGTATTACTTCGTGATCCGTGATGTAAAGCAGTGGACATTTTAGTGACGCGCACCTTAATTTCATGTATTAATTAGAACTTCGGGAGGCAGACTGATTCAAAATGTTACCACCTTCTTTGAGAGTCGAACCGCTAAGGCAATAACTTCACCTCTCCTGTGATTCCGAGAATGAAACCAGGTATTCCGGCAGTCGATCCGTTGTACAATATTGGCAATGCACACCATAGTTCACAGTGAGAATATTAAAGAACACAGTCAAACATTTGCAGCCCGTTACATTTTAGAATGATGTCAAAAGTTTTGCAGAAAACCTTACCCTCCGAGGACTTAACCCGATGTATGCAGAGTATTACTTCGTGATGAAAGACACAAATTAGTATACATTGAAGTAACGGGCACCTTAATTTCATCTATGAAAGAGAAGATCTAGTTGCAAACCTATTCCCGAACGTTACCACATTCTTTGTGACATGGCACATGTAACACAATAGCTTCACCTATCCTGTGGTTCGGAGAGTCAAACAAAGTATTCCGGGATTTAATCCACTGAACAGTATTAGCAATAGACACCTTACACCACGGTAGGAATATTGATCTTGGGATTCCAACCGTCGGAGGACATTAAGAATTGGAATAACGTCATACTTTTTATCCAATTCCTTACCATCCGGGGACCCAACCCGCTGCAGCGATAGCGTTCCTTAGTTTTCACATGATCAAATTACTAGACATTTTTCAGACGGATACATTATTTACATGCATATATAGAAATACCGTGGGCAAACAGTTCGAGATCGTAGCCACCATCTTTGAGAGTGGCACAGCTACGTCAATACCTTCAACTATCCTGCGATACCAATAGACAAACAAGGTATTCCAGTTGTACATTCACTTAGCTGCATTGGCAATAGACACCTAACATACCGGCATGCGCATTAAAGTATGAAGTCAAGTCGTCGGAGAACATTACGAATTGTTACAGAGTTATTCTGCTTACAGACTGCGTTTCCCTCCGACAACATATCCACCTGTACCGAGAGTATGACTTCGTGCTGGGAGATGCAAATTAGTATACATTTGAATGACGGGAAGCTTAATTCCATCTTTCAATTAGAAGATCGAGTGTCAAACCGTTAGAGCACGATTCAACCTTCTTTGCGAGTCGAACGGCTATGTCAATAGCTTCACCTATCCTGTGATTCCGTGAGCCAAACCAGGTTGCCCGGGAATTAGTTCGCTGGAACGTATTGAGAATAGACGCCTTTATTCACGCTTTGAATATTAAAGCAGAGAGACAAACCGTCGGAGGTCATAACCAATTCGTATGGAGTCATTCTTTTCACCGAATACATTACCAGCCGAGAATATTAACCTGCTGTAGGGAGAGTCTTGCACGTTGTTGACGGAAACAAATTAGTAGACCTATCAGCAGACGGACACCGTATTTTCGGGTGTGAATGGAATAATTGAGCGACAGTCAGTTCGAGAACGTCACCACCTTCCATGGGATTCGAACGGCTAAGTCAATAGCTTCACCCATCATGCAATTCCGAGCGTGAAACCAGGTAATCCTGGAGTAAATCCGCTCAACAGAATTGCCAATAGACACCATAATTCGCGGTGTGAATATTAATGTAGAGAGAAAAACCGTAGGAGAATTTTACTAATTGGTGTGACAACAACCTTCTTACAGGACACCTTTCTTTTCGCGATCCTAACCCTCTGTATCGAGGGTATAACGTCGTGTTCGGAGAAACAAATTATTATACACTTTAGTGTCGGGAATCTTAATTTCATGTATGTATCAGAAGATTGAGGGTCATACCTAGTGAGAACGTTACCACCTCCTTTGAGACGGTATTGCCAATTGTGACCTTAATTCACAGCTTCAATTTTAAAGCAGAACGTCAATCCGTTTGCGATTGCTACACAATTTGTATAAAGTCAAAAGCTTTACTGAAGGCCTAACCCTCCGAAAGTCCATCGCGCTGTACCGAGAGTATCACTTCGAGTTCAGATAATCTAAGTAGTATATATTTTAGTGGGCGGAACCTTAATTACGGGAATCAATTAGAAGACCGTGTGTCAAACCGTTCGAGACCGTTCCCTCCTTCTATGGGACTGGAACGGCAAATTCAGTAGCCTCTCCTATCCTATGATTCCGATAGTCAAATTAGGTCTTCCGGGACTAAATCCGCTGAAGAGAGTTGGTTATAGACACCTTAATTCACGGCTTGAATAATAAAGTATAGCGTCAAATCGTTTGATAGCGATACCAATTGGCAAGTCAAACGGTTTACCGAAGGTTTCACCAGCCGCGAACCTCACCAGCTTCATCGAGAGCATAAGTTCGTGTTCACAGAAGAAGGTTAGTATTCATTTCAGTGACGAGCGCCTTAAATTCATGTATCAACCAGAAGATCGATGGTGAAACCGTTCGAGAACGTTGACTCCAGTCTTGAGAGTCGAACTGATGAGTCAATAGCTTCACCCGCCCTGCTATTCCGAGTGACAAAACAAGTAATCCGGGATTAATTTCGATGAAAGGTTTAGGCAATAGACCCATTCGTTCACGGTCTGAGTATTGAAATAGAGCGTCACACCGTGTGAGAACGTACCAAATGCTATAATGTCTATCGTTTTACCGAAGGCCTCACCTTCCGCGGTCATCACTCGCTGCCTCGACAGTAAAACATCGCGTCCAGAGAAACACGGCTAAGAAAATAGCTTCTGCTATCCTCTGATACCGAAAGTCAAACCAGGTATTCCGGGTGCACATCGGCTGGACAATATTGGCCATATACAGCTTATTTCACGGTATGAATACTATGGTAGAGCGTCAAATGGTTATAGATCTTTATCTTTTGGTTTAGAGTCAAATTTTTTACCGAAGGCCATACCGTCCGAGAAGCCAATCACGCCATAGATAATGTCTTGCCTGGAGTTGGCGGAAACAAATTAGCAGAAGTTTTAGCAGACGAACGCCTTATTTTCATGCATGAAATGAAAACACGAGAGCAAATCCGTTCGAGAGCGTTACCACCATCTTTGAGAACAAAACCGGTCAAGTCAGTGGCTTCAACCACCCTGTGATTCCGAGAGTGAAGCAAGTCATTTTGGAGTAAATCCGCTGAACAAGATAGGCAATTGACACCGTAATTCACGGAATTAGCATTAATGAAGAGAGTCATACTGTCGGAGATCATTATCAATTGGTATAGAGTCACTCTTTTTACCGATGTCCTTACCTTCCGTGAACATAACCCGCTGTATAGATTGTATAACCTCGTGCTCAGAGAAAGAAATTAATATCCAATTCAGTGATGGGCCCCTAAACTTCTTGTATCAATTAGAATGTCGGTTGTCAAATGGATCGGGAACGTGACTTTTCGTTGAGAGTCGATCGGCTAAGTCAAGAGATTCACCTTATCCTGAGATTCCGAGATTAAAACCAGGCACTACATGATTAAATCCGCTGAAAAGTATTGTCAATGGACATATTAATTCACGGTTCTAATATTAATGTCGCACGTCAAATCTTTGCAGAACGTTATTTATTCGTATAGCGTCAAACTTTTTACCGATGGCCATACCTTCCGAGAAGCCCATCCCGCTGCAGCAAGTGTCTTGCTCAGTGTTCAAGGTAACGAATGAGTATCATTTACTCCGGGCATACATGGTTTGACTCTTAGAATATTGGAATACGTCAAGCTATGGACTTAGCCGTTCGTCTCTCCAAGAAAGTGGTAACGTTCTGGAACTGTTTGACCCTCGATCTTATAAATAATACATGAAGTAATGGTGCCTGTCTTTAAAATTCATACTGACTTGCTTCTCTGAACACGAAGCCACAACCTCTATACAGTTGGTTAGCTTCTAGGATGGTAAGGCCTTCGCTAAAATGTTTGACCCTATACCAACAGGTAACGGTCTGCAACGTCTTGACTCTGTATATTAATATCAATACCGTGATATATGGAGTCTAAGACCAATACTGTGCGGCAGATTTACTCCCGGTATAGCTGGTTTGATTCTCGGAATTACAGGATACGTGAAATATTGACCTAGCCGTTCGACTCTCAAAGAAGGTGGTGACGTTCCCGAACGCTGACACTCGAACTACTAAGTCATTCATGAAATTATGGTGCCCATCATTAAAATGTATACCAATGTGTTTCACGGAACACGAATTTATACTCTCGTTGCGGGGGTTTACATTCTCGGCAGGTATGGCTTTCAACAAAAGGTTTAATTATATACAAATAGGTAACGCTCTACAACGGTATGTATTTCTGCTTTAATATTCATTCCGATAATTAAGCTGTCTATTGCCAATACCGTACGGGGCACTTACTCCAAGAGTGCCTATCTTGACTCTCGGAATCCTAGAATACGTGAAGCTATAAACTTAGCCGCTCGAAACCCATTGAATGTGGTAACGTTCTAGAGTAGTTTGGCTCTCGATTTTGCTATTCAGACATGAAAATATGGTCTCCGTTAGCTATAATGTCTACTATGTTGTTTCCGTTTATACTAAGCAACACACTCGCTGCTGCTGGTCAGGTTCTCGGAAGGTAGGGTAATTGGTAAAACGTTTGACTTTGTATCAAGTGGTAACGTTCTCAAACCGGTCCACGCTCTACTTTATTATTCAAACCGCGAATTAGGGTGTCCATTGCGAATAATGTTCTGCGGATATATAGCCAGTATGACCCTCGGAATCATTGGATAGGTGAAGCTATTGACTTAGACGTGTGACTCACAATGGTGGTAACGTTCGCGTACGGTTTAACTCTCGATTTTGCTATACCTACATGAAAGAAAATTGCCCATCTGCTAAAATGTCTTTTAATTTGATTCCCTGAAAACTAGGCCTGACACTTCCTACAGCATGTTGAGCTTCTCGGAAAGTAAGGCTCCCGGTAAGAGGATTTATTCTATTCTAGTAGGTAACAGTATACAATGATGTGACGCGCGACATTAATATTCAAACAGCGAATTAATGTGTCTCTTGCCAATTCTTTTCTGCGGATTTACTCCCGGAATGCTTGGTTTTACTCTCGAATTTCCAGAATATGTGAAGCTATTAATTTAGCCGTTCGAATCGTAACATAGGCGGTCACGTTCACGAACGGTTTCACTTTCGATTCTGCTACTCATACAAGAAAACAAGGTGTCCCTCTGCTAAAATGACCGCTAATATGTTTCTGTGAACACTAAGCAAGACACTACCTACGACGGGTTAGGTACTTGGAGGGCAAGGTATCCTGTCAAATGTTGAACTGCATACTAATCGGCATCGTTCTATAACGGCTAGACTCTGTACTTTAATATTTTTTCCTCGAATCAGGGTGTATAATGGCTATGCTGTACAGGGGCGTGAAACCCGGAATACCTGGTTTGACCCTTGTATTCACTGGATAGGTCAAGCAATTGAAAGAGCCGTTCGACACTCACTGAAGTTTCTGAAGGTATCGAAATGTTTGATACTCGACCTTGTGATTCATAAATGAAATTGAGGTGGCTGTCACTTAAGTGTATACCAATTCGTTCCACCGAACACGATGTTATTCTCTCGGCGCAGTGCGTCATGCTTTCGGACAGTAAAGTGATCAAAAGAACATTTGTCTTTATACCAATGGAAGCGTTTTGAAGCGGTTTGTCGGTCTACATTAATATTCAGACCATGATTTAAGGTGTCTATTTCCCACACTGTTCAGCGGACTTACTCCGGGAATACCTGGTTTGACTCTCGGAATTTCAGAGTAGGTGAAGCTATTGTCTTGTCCGTTCGTCTCTCACAGTAGGTGGCAAAGTTCTCGAAGGGTTTGACGCTCGATCTTCTAATTCATGCATGAAATTAAGGAGCTGGTCGCTAAAATGTACGGTCTTCTTTAATATTCAGACCATGAATTGATGAGTCTAATGCCAGCACTGTTCAGCTGAATAACACCCGCGGTACCTGGTTTGACATTCGGAATCACAGGATAGGTGATGCTATAGACTTTGCCGTTCAACTTTCATGGAAGGTGGTAACGTACGAAACCGGTTTGACCCTCGATCTTCTAAATGATACATGAAATTGAGGTATGTGACACTAGGATGTATAGGAATTTGTCTCCCTGCACGTAGAGTTATACATTCGATAAAGAAGGATAGCTTTTCGGAGTGTATTGTCTTCGTTATAACGTCTCATTTTATACCAATTGGTAACGCTCCCAAACGGTTTGTCGCTGTACCTTAATATTCAAACTGATAATGAAGGTGTCTATTGCCAATATTGTTCAGCGGATTTACTCCCGCACTACCCGGATTTACTCATGGAATCACAGGATGGGAGTAGCAATTGACTTATCCGTTCGACTCTCATAGAAGGTGATAACGTTCTCGATCTGCTTGACCCTCCTATTTGCTACTCATACATGGAAATAGCGTGTCCGTCTGCTAAAATTTCGACTAATTTACGTTTGTCAACATTAAGCAAGGCACCCGATAGAGGGGGTTTCGTTCTCCTAAGGTTAGTATTCCGTAAAAGGAATGACTTTATCCGAAAAGGTAGTGTTTTCCGACAGTTTGACTCCCTACATTAGTATTCAAACCGTAAATTTTGGTGTCAATTGCCAATATTTATTCGGCGGATTTACTACCGTGTTATCGAATCTATTTCTCGGAATAACAGGATAGCTCAAGCTATTGACCTACACTTTCGAATATCAAGCAGTGCGGTAACGTTTTCGAAATACTGGACACTCGATCTCCTAATTCATGCATGAAGTCAAGGTTTCCGTACCTGAAATGAATACTATCTTCCTGTTCCACGGACGAAGTATACTCCCGACGAAGCCACTGAGGATCGCGGAAGGTAAGGCTATCGGTAAAACGCTTGACTTTATACCAATCGGTATCGCAATCAAAAGGTCTGACGCTCTACTTTAATGTTCAAACCGTTAACTAAGGTGTTTACTGCCAATACTATTCAGCGGATTTACACCAGGAATACCTGGTTCCTCTCTCGCAATCGCGGGATAGGTGAAGCTATTGACGTCTCCGATTGCCTCTCACAGGTGGTGACAACGTTCTCTAGAGGATTGACTCTCGACCTTCTAATTCATACATGAAATTAAGGTGCGCGTCACTGAAATGTATTGTAATTCCTTTCTCTGCACTCGAAGTTTTACTCTCGATGATGCCGGTGAGATTCAGGGAAGTTAACCCTACGGTAGGACGTTTGACTTTATACGAATTTGTAGCGTTCATAATCGGTTTGATGCTCCACTGTAATATCCAAACCGTGAATTATGGCGTCCATTGCCTAGAATATACGGCTGATATATTCACGGAATACCTGTTTTGACTCTAGGAATCGCAGGATAGGTGAAGCTATTGACTCAGCAGTTCGAATCTCTAAGAGGATATAACGATCTGGAACGGTCTGACACCTATCCTTTTAATTCATACATGAAATTAAGGTGCCTGCCACTAAAATATATGCTAATGTGACACTCTACTTTAATATTCAAACCGTGAATTAAGGTGACAGGAGCCAATACTGTTCAACGAATTTACTCCAGGAATACCAGGCTTGACTCTCGGAATCACTACTACATGTAAGAGATACTGACTCAGTCGTTCGACTCTCAAAGAAGGTGGTATCTATCAAGAACGGTTTGACTCTCAATCCTCTAATTCATATTTGAAAATATGGTGTGCTTCAGTTATTATGTCTTCTCATTTGTTTCCGTGAGCACTGAGCATGACACAGGCTACAGCGTGCTAGGTTCTAGGGAGGGTACGTGTTCGGTAATAAGAATGACTCTATACCAATTGGTAATATTCTCCGAAGGTTTGACCTTTTCCTTTATATTTACAGCGAGAATTAATTGAAATTATCTATTGTTGACAAATATTGTTGTGTAAAGTTTGCTGCATTGATATCTTCGACTGGTATTGTGGTGAGCTAATTTTATTGCATGTGTAATATGAAAATTTGTTCTATTGAAATTTTCTACTGTTGACAAATTTCATTGTGTAAAGTTTGCTCTGTTGATATTTTCGTCTAGTATTGTGGTGAGCTAACTTTATAGCATATACAATATGAAAATTTGATTTACTGAAATTTTCTACTGTTGACAAATTTCATTGTGTAAAGTTTGCTCTATTGATATTTTCATCTAGTATTGTGGTGAGCTAACTTTATTGTATATATAATATGAAAATTTGTTCCACTGAAATTTTCTACTGTTGACAAATTTTATTCTGTAAAATTTGCTATAATGATATTTTCTACTAGTATTGTGGTGGGCTAATTTTATTCCATATATAATATGAAAATTTGTTGTATTCAAATTTTCTACTGTTGATAAATTTTATTGTGTAAAATTTGCTCTATTGATATTTTCGACTAGTATTGTGGTGATCTAATTTTATTAGGCATATAATATTAAAATTTGTTCCATTGAAATTTTCTACTGTTGACAAATTTTATTAAATCTAAAATATAAATAACCAAATTATTAAGCTTATACATTGATAATCTATTGAAATATCATACAATAATGCTTTATTTAAAATTTATGTTTAATAATTAATTGTGTACTGTTTAGGTAGTGTAAATAATTAATTATTATACTATTTTTAATCGAGCATTATTAATTAATTTTTTATAAGCAAATAATTTTATACTATTTTCGTCGAGTAGTATAAATCAATTTATTCTGAATAATTAATATTATACTGTTTTAGTAGAGTAGTATAAATTAATTTATTATAAACCTTTAATTTTATATTATTTTAGTCGAGTAGCACGAATTAATTTATTATAAATATTTAATTTCATACTATTTTAGTAGTATAAATAATTAATTTTATATCATTTTAGTTGTACAATATAATCATAATTAAATTATAATATTAGTTTATTAAATAATTATATTTCAAAATGTGATTTATTTAATATCAATAGGTTTATTAATCATTTCGTAATAATTTATTTAAAATCTATGAATATTATGTAAATATATATTCAATACTGTTTATTAATTATTTTATTTATTTAAGGATACAAAACCTATAAATAACTAAAAATTTTTTAACATTAATAGGTTTATTAATTATTGAATTTATTTTGGGAATGAAAACCTATAAATATTAAATGAATATAGTTTGTAAATATTTATAGGTATATTAATTATTTAATTTGATTAAGAATATAAAATATATAAATTATAATTTGTTATAATATTCTATAGCTTTATTAATATTATTCATTTGTAGGTTTATTAATTATTTTTTGTAAAAAATTATTTGAGGATATAGATATTAAAAGTTCTTTAATATTAATGGCTATTAAATTATTTATAGTAATTTCTTTAAAATTTATAAATATTAATAAATTTAACTTATTTAATTATTATAGGTTTATTAATTACGTTATAATAATCTTTATATATATATAAGTATAACAATTATTATAAAATTTTAGTTTATAAATAAAATATTTTTTTACATAGAAAAGAATAAAATTAAATTTATAATTTTAAATTGGATTTTCGTTATAATTTATAACATAAAACTTGCAATTTTAAGTTAAAATTTAAGTTTTAAATCTAAATTTCAATACGTTTTTAATAAAATATATAGAAATTCCATTATAGTTTTATTAATTAGTTAAACCAATAAATTATATATTTAATTCACATTAAATATTAATATAATATACAAAAATTTAATATTCAGAACATATATGTTTATTTGTATTTAATTTCTATAACTATTAATGAAAATTAGATTTGAAAATTAAGTTTAATAAAGATAAATTTAGTGCCAGCAATAGCGGTTAAACTATTTGTATAAAGTAATTAAGTCAATTGAAATTGCTTATTTTATATTTATCAATTAATGAAAAAATAATTTAAGGTGAAATTTATAAATTATATTTATATTTAATTTTTAATTAAATAGATTTTCAAAATTTTGTTAAAAGCCAGGATCAGATTCTCTGTTATAAAAAATTATTAATTAATTAATAATTAAATATAAATCATTAAAATTAAATACTATTCCAGTCTTTTTATTTATTTGGGGAAACTTGTTCATCAATTTGATAATCCACGATAAGATACACTTAAATATTTTCTATATGTAATGTTGTTCTCAGATTTATTGTAAATAATAAATTATAAATTTAATACAATTTAATATAATATAAATTCAAATCAGAATATACGAAATTTAAGATAAAATGAGTTTTAATAATATATAATTTTGAACAATTTAATTTTAATATTAATTTGATGGAGGATTTAATAGTAAATATAAATAACTATTTATATTGAATATAATAAAAAAAGATGTACAAATTGCCCGTGAATTTCATTATAAATGGAATATGTCGTAACATACTAATAGTACTGGAAAGTGATTTTAGTTCTTAAAATTTTAAACTAATCAACTATTAATTTTTGAAATTAATATTAATTTTAATAAATTAAATTTTTATAAAATAAATATTTTACTATTAAAATGATAGAATTTATAAATTATTTTTTAATTTATAAATAGATTTATAAGAATTAAAATTATAATTAATATTTAATGTTTAAGTATTTATATAGAATTAATTAAATTTAAATATACAGTAAGTAAAGGAATTGAAATGAAATTTATATAATGTAAAATAAAATTTATTTTGTACCTTTTGTATCAGGGTTAATTAATTTATTTTAATTATATATAATTATCTCGAAAATTAATGAGCTAAATATAAATAACTTTTTTGTAGAACAAAAATTATAAATTTATATTTAGAAATTAAATTTTATTCGAATATATTGATATCTAGTTTTTAAGAAATTAAATTAAATTTAGATATAACCTTTTTTTAGTTATATAATTAATAGATAATTAAAATTTTTGTATTAAAAATTTATGCAATAAAGTATAAATTTAAAAATTATAATTTAAATTTATTATTTTTTATTTTTAATAATTTAAAAATAATTATTAATAAAAAATATATAACAATTTACAATTAAAATTACAAGAATTTAATAATTTAATATAATAATTTGAAAAAAGCTTTTAAATGAATTAAAATTTCTTACAATGATTAAATTAGTAATTATATATTAATATAAATTTAATTAATTAATAATATTTATAATTATGTAGTAAGCCAAATTTACATTATTAATATATATATATATATATATATATATATATATATATATATATATATATCACCTGTTCCTCAAAAACATGTCGTTTAGAATTTAATTTAAAGTCAAATCTGCTGAATGAATTTTTAAATAGATGCAGTATATTGACTGTACTAGGGGAGCATAATCATTTGTCTTTCAATTAAAGAATGGAATGAAAGAATGAATGAAATATATACTGTCTCAATTATAATTGAATTTTTTTATTTCAATTATTATTAATAAATTAATATTTAAATTTAAATTTAAATTATAAAATAAATAATTTTAAAAAAATAATTTATATATATATAAATTATTTTTTATATATTTGTATTTATTTATAATTATTTATATATATATATGTATATATATATTATAATATTTTATTTAATTTCAAAAAAATTGGTTGTTAGAAACAATAGTTTTGGATACCATAATAATTTTATTAAAAAATTTTGTCGATTTAAATTAATATAAAAATACAATTTAGCTTTTCATAATTATTTATTAATATTAATTTACAAAATTAATGTTTTTATTAAACTATAATAATTGTTGAAATTATAATTATTTTTTAGTATTTAAATTTTCTATATTATTTTATTTTAATAATTATTTATTAATATTTTTAATTTTAATTAATTATGTTTCATTTACTATTTTAATATATTTAATTTGTAACAATAATAGGTGAATATATTTAATATATTTAATTTATTCAGTAAGAGAAGCAATTTTAAGATTATCATTAATAGTAAGATTAAATGATATATATGGTCATCAAAAAATTAAATTAATTAGATTAATTAATTAAAATTTTTAAATGAATGAATTATTAATTTTATTATTAATATTTTTTTTTAATTTAAAATTAAATTAATTTTAAATTCTAATATATTACATTTAATAACTTTTTTTATAATGATAAAATTAAATTGATTAGATATGAGGTTTATTATTATAAATTTAAGATTAAGATTTTATTCTTTTAATTTATTAGTTTTAACTTTATGAATTTTTTCTTTAATTTTTTAAAATTTGAATAAAGAATATAAATTATGTTTATTAATTAAATATATAATAATGATATTTATATAAATTCTTTTATTTCTGTAAATTACTTATTCTCTTATTTAATATTTGTAGCTAGATTATTTATAATTTTTTTATTATTAATAAATTTATGTAATTCCATAAATCGAATTTTAGCAAGATCTTATTCAATATTTTATACTTTATTCTTTTCATTGCCTTTATTATTTACTCTTTTATGTTTGTACATAAAAAATAATAATTAAAACTTTAAGTTAATAGAATTTACTAGTAATTATATTTCAATATTTATATTTATTTATATATTATTATCATTCTTAGTTAAAATTCGTTAAAATATATATATATATATATATATATATATATATATATATATATATATATGATACATTCCTGGTTATTTGAAGCTCATATAGAATCACCTCTTTTAGGTTCAATAATTTTATCATCAATTATCTTAAAACTAGGAAGTTACGGATTATTGCGATTAATATTTATTTTTAAATATTATTTTTTAAAAATAAATAATTTTGTTGTAATAATTAGAATTTCAGGTATATTAATTTTAAGAATTATATGCTTACGTCAGTTAGGTATAAAATTAAATGTTGCTATTTCTTCTATTATTCATATGGGAATAATATTAATAGGAATAATAACTTTTACTAAATTAGGTATTTATGGTAGATATATGATAATTTCTCATGGATTAAGATCATCTGGATTATTTTATTTAATTGAAATAATTTATAAACAAACAAATAGACGTTTATTAATAATCAATGAAAGTATAATTAATTGAATATCTCCAACATCTTTAATGTGATTTACATTAAGTTCTTCAAAAAGATCTGCTCCTTTTTCAATAAATTTAATTAGAGAAATTTTTTTATTAATAAGTTTAATTTATAAATATAGAGTCTTATTTTTAATATTACATTGATATCATTTATTAAGATTTATTTATTCAATTTACTTATTTTTATTTATCAATCATGGTAATTATTATTTTAAATTTAACTAATTAAATGGTAAATTAATTAATTATTTTACTTTAATAACTCATTGAATTCCATTAAATATTTCTGTATTTAATTTAATTTTAATTTTAATTTAAATAATTATAAAATATTAATTTCAAAATTTAGTTTTATTAATAAAATATTAATTTTAAATTATAATTATATTATATATGAATAGAATTTTTTTTCTTAAGTTTATTTGTTTTAATTTTAATTTTTTATTATTTATTAATTAATAATATTATTATTGTAGAATGAAATATTTTTTGATTGAATTCTATAAAATTTAATTTTATAATTTATTTAGATTCAAAAAGAATAATATTTTTATTTTTAGTTTCATTAATTAGATCAATAACTTTATTCTATAGAATTAGTTATATAAATTTAGAAAATTTTTTAATTGAACGATTTTTTCATTTAGTAATATTATTCTTAATTTCTATATATTTTATAATTATTAGTCTTAATATATTAACTATTATAAGTGGTTGAGATGTATTAGCATTAATCTTTAATTGTTTAATTAGTTATTATCAAAAAAATAAATCTTTTAATTCCAGAATATTAACAATTATTTAAATTCGTTAAGGTGATTGTTCTTTACTAATATTAATTTCTATAATAATAATATTTGGTAGATGAAATTAATTATTAAATAAATATGATAATTTAATAATAATTTTATATATTATATTCATTTTTACTAAAAGAGCACAAATTCCGTTTCGTACATGTTTACCATTAGCTATAATAGCTCCAACACAAGTTTCTTCTTTAGTTCATTCTTCAACATTTGTAACGGCAGGTGTATATTTAATATTTCGATATTTCGAATTATTAGAAATCAATTATAAAAATTTTATTTTATTAATTTCTAGATTAACAATATTATATTCAGGTATTTCTGCAAATTTTGAATAAGATATTGAAAAAATTGTTGCATTTTCTACTTTAAGTCAATTAAGTTTTATTGTAAGAATTATATCTTTAAACTTAAAGGATTTACCTATCTTTCATTTATTTATTAGTTCAATATTTAAATCTTTAATATTTATATGCGTAGGAAGAAACATTCGTTATTTAATTATTAATCAAAATTTAAAATTTTATACTGGAATATTTTATACTTATCCAATAAAAAGATTAATTTTTATATTTTCTTTATTTAGTTTAATAGGTTTTTCTTTTTTAGTTAGATTTGATTCTAAAGATTTAATAATTTAAAATTATATTATTTCAAAAATAAACTTATTTAGAAATTTAAACTTAACTATTCGAACAATATTAAATATTATATATTCTTTTCGAATTATAATAAATTTATTAAATAAAAATTTTAATTTTAATTTAACTTACATTAAAGATGATAATTTAATAAATTTTTGCATATTAATTATAATCGTATTTACAATTTTTTAAAGTAAAATTATATTTAATTTATAATTTATATTATAAATTATAGTTTTAACCTTTTTTATAAAAATTTTAATTTCAAAAATACTTATATTAAGATTTTTTTAAATAGAATTTTAAATAAATTAATATTAAAAAAAAATTATAACATTTTATTATAACTATATAAATTTAAATTTAATTTTAAAAAATCATATTTAAAATCATTACAATATATTTATTTACATGAAATTATATTTGAAAAAGTTAATATAAAATTAATTACAAGTAAATTTATATTAGTATTAAATAAAATCAATGTTTACTTTAATTTTAATATTTATAATATTATTAATTTTTATGTTTTTATATTTTTATTAATAATTTTGTAAATTAAATTATATATTTATTCATTATTATATATATGTTAGAAACAATAATATTATTAATTTTAATTATAAAATAAGAAGCTTTATTTATTTCTATTTCATTAAATATTTAATTGCTCATAAAAGAATTAAAATGTTGAAAATATTAAGGAAAATTTTTAATTTTTTAAATATTTTATTTATATTTAAAATAATACTTAATTTGAAATAATTTTTTATATCTTTGATTTCACATATTAATATCTTTTTTAAACTATATAAATTTTATTAATATAATCAATTAGAATATTCATTTGTACATTTAATTAATAAAATATTAAATAAAGAAAATAGGAAAAAAGAAATTAATAATTCTATATAATAATCATCCATATTTTTTTATATAAAAATAATTGGTATTTGTACAATAATTTCGGCATCAAAAATTAATAATTTTGAGG